>NW_026000016.1:21983592-22042757 GCF_001458135.2 Marmota marmota marmota | reverse complement strand
GGCTACATTTTTGTATTGTATCAACATATGCCCTAACTGTTCTTGGTCTTACTGGGGTGCCTCTTTCCTCTAACAATTTCTCTTCCTCAGAGGCGAACAACTTCAAACCTTGAGTCAAACGTTTTCCCCAGTTTGCCTGAGTGAGAAAGTTCTAGGAACAGGCAACTTGAAATAAAAACAAAATAAATCAAAACGAGAACGCATTGTTTTTTGAATTGGTCACCCATTCTTTCTCTCTTCCTCAAGGGTGAGAAATTTCACTTACCTCTAAGCTTTAGACGTTTCACGCACGGGCCACCAAATGCCGCAGCCTGGCTGGGCACACAATCACGAGCCACCACACAGCTTGTAGATTCAAACAGCAACTCTTTATTCCCGAACTCACACCAGCCATCTACAATCACGTTCTGGGGAAATCCACGTTCTCTGCCCAAATCCACGTTCTCTCCCAAATCCACCCCCACTGGGCTTCTGTCTCCCAAAAAATACTGTCTGAATCCCGTGAGAACTCAAGGGGAACTCAGGCAGCAGGATACGCCCTATTCCCAGCAGGAATAATCTTAAACCTTAAACCTGGAACCTAAACCGGGAACGCCCTAATCCGCCTTGGTCCTTGAGCAAGGTCACCTACATTCAATGTCACTGCAACATGGGGTACGCTGGCAAGGAAATTGTCATACCTACTTGGCTAATGGCTCCCAGCAGTAGAGCGCTTGCCTAGCACATATGAGGCACTGGGTTTGATTCTCAGCAGTGCATATAAATAAATAAAATAAAGGTCCATTGACAACTAAAAAATTTTAAAAAGTAGCAAACTGCTAATTGATGTGAAGCACACCTGCATATTAGCCCCTTCCCCCACCTCCCACCTTCCTACCTAAAATGGAAAATGCTTTATGCAAAGAATCCTCTGTACCTAATGTTAAAGCAGAATTTGTTTTTCTTGGCTTCCCGCCCATTTGGAGTGTTGGTTATTTAGCCATGCAAATAAGCACTACCTAGGGGCTCTGAGAATTTCATTTGGACCTGAAAGAAGTTCAACAGAAAGAGAGCAAACATTTGCAAGAATATGAAAAGCCAAGATTTAGGAAAGGGTGGTGACATCTTGGTAGTTTGACAAGGATTTCCAAAGTGTCTTGCAATTTTAGTAAAGTATCTAACTTAACAGGCTTTGCTCTCTCTTCACTGTGAGACAAAGAGGCACGATCTAATGTGGCCATAAATTTTACACAAATTGGCATGAGTTGGGTTTACATGAGTTAATTTCTACATATGATACAAAGTTTGAGGTAAGATCTTTCTATTTTATTTTATATATGGAAATTTGTTGTTCCAGCATCATTTGTTGAAAAGATGTTCCTTCTCCCTCCCCCGAATTACTCTTTATTTTTGTTGAAAACCTATTTAATTATATGTATGCACGAGACCTCTTTTTAAAAATTCTTTCCCTCTTATGTTTCACCGATTTATGTGTCTATCCTTGTATCAGTGCCACACAGTTTCAATTACTGTCACTTTATATAGTAAGTCATGAAATCAGGTAGTATGATTTCTTCAACTTTGTTCTTTTCCAAAATTGTTTTGGCTGTTCTTTCAAATGACAGATAGATTTTGAAAATTGACATTTTATATTAGTCAGTTTTAGATAACTATAACAAAATACCTAAGACACTCAACTTATTAAAGGGAAAAGGTTTATTTTGGCTTACAATTTTGGAAGTTTCAGTCCATGGTCAATTGGCCCTATGCTTGGAGCTTGAGACGAATCAATACACCATGGTGGGAATGCATGGAGGGCCAAAACCACTCACCTCATGGCCAAGAAGCAAAAAAAAGTGAGAAAGGGGCCAGGGTCCCACAATCCCCTACAAGGGCACAGCCCCAAAGACCTAAGGATCTCCCAATAGGCCCCACCTCAAAAGAACCCCTTTCTCCCAATAGCACCACTCTGGAGTCCAAGAATTTAACACATGAGTCTTTGGGGGACATTGAACATCCAAGTTATAGCAAGATTTGAGTCTTCTCCTTCACAAGCATAGTATTCCACCCCATGTATTTAGTCACTCAATTTCTTTCATCAACATATTGTAGTTTTCAGCAGGCAGATCCTGCCTGCAGTTTGTTAGATTTATACCTAAGTATTTTATGTTTTTTTAAATGTAATTGTACTGTGAGTGATATTGTTTTAAAAATATGATATACATTTGTTCATTGCTATTATATAGAAATGTAATTGATTTTTTATATTTACTGGGTGTCCTGCAACCTTGTTAAATTGTTAGTTTTAGTTGCTTTTTTGTAAGTTTTTAAAATTTTCTAAATAAACCATAATATCATCTGCAAATAGGTGACATTTAGCATTTCCCTTTACAATATATATGTTTTTAACTTTTTTCTTGCCTTATTGTAATGGATAGCACTTCCAGTACAATGCTGAATAAGAGTAGCAAGAGATAACACTTTGTCTTGTCCCCATTCTTAGCAGGAAAGCCTTTAGTCTTTTACCATTAAGAATGTTAGCTGCAACCTAGATGAGTGGATAAAAAATGTGGCACATACACATATTGGAATATTATTCAGCAATAAAAGAGAATAAAATCATGGCATTTGCAGGTAAATGGATGGAGCTGGAGAAGATAATGCTAAGTGAAGTTAGCTAAACCCAAAAAGCCAAACGCCAAATGTTTTCTCTGATATAAGGAGGCTGATTCATAGTGGGATAGGGAGAGGGAGCATGGGAGGAATAGACAACTCTAGATAGGGCAGAGGGGTTGGAGGGGAAGGGAGGGGGCATGGGGTAATTAATGATGGTGGAATGTGATGATCATTATTATCCAAAGTACAGGTATGAAGACATGAATTGCTATGAATATACTTTGTATACAACCAGAAATATAAAAAATTGTGCTCTATATGTGTAATAAGAATTGCAATGCATTCTGCTGTCATATATAAATAAAGAAGAAAAAAAAGAATAGCTGCAGGTTTATTATTATTTGCAAAAATTCTTATCATGTTAGGGAACTTCCTTCTAGTTCTGGTCTATGGCATTGTTATGAATAAACAGATGTTGAAATTCTTAAATGTTTTTTTCATTTTTACTTATTTATTTTTAAATTTTTAAAATTGATTTTTTAAAAATATGTTTTTTATTTATTAATGTGATCATGTCTTTTCTTTATTGTCTATTGATATTTTTTATTAAATTAGATAGACTCCGTCATCATATCTTCCTCTACTGCTTTACGAGTAGTTTCTTTTATTCCTTAGGACATATTTATATAAATTTTTAAAATAAAATATTTATAATGATTATTTTAAAGTTTTGCCTCTTAAATTCAACATCTGACCCTCTCACGGTACTTTCTACGTATAGGTTGACTTTCCTTTTTCTTTCTACTTCTAATAACATTTTGTTGAAAAATTTACACTTTAGGTAATATGCAATAGGTTATCTTTAATGTTGGTTTCTTCCAGACATTTGGTTAGGTTTTGCTTCTTTAAAGTTAACTTTCTCTCTTTTAATTGATAGTTAGAAAGCTGACCTTTCTCTAATA
The DNA here is from genome assembly GCF_001458135.2 of Marmota marmota marmota. Lineage (NCBI taxonomy): Eukaryota > Metazoa > Chordata > Mammalia > Rodentia > Sciuridae > Marmota > Marmota marmota. The sequence continues at coordinate 22,039,200 of NW_026000016.1, read as the reverse complement.
ATTTTTTAACGAAAATTATAGTCATAAGACTATATATTGACAGTTTAAAAATAATGGTGATGTGTTATGAGCACAGCTTGAAATCCAATTGTCCACATAGGATCCAATGTCCTTTTGTAGTGGTGATATTAGTTCAAATGGCTGGGGCCCTGGGCACTGCAGCAGGGAGCTTGGGACCTCTGTGGCCTATTTCCAGCCTGGCCCTCCCCAGTGGCAATGGTAGCAATGGTAGCCCAATCCCCCCATCATCCTGCAGATGTCCTCAGGCAGGAAGTAGATATACCTGGAGCCCACAGCTCTTGGTTTGGGGCAAGCTCCAACCTTTGTTGAAGAAAGAAGTGAATGTCAACTCCTCCCGAGAGGCTCCAGCTGCACTTAGAACTTGACTGAGTTGGAGAGTAGATGGGTGTGAGGAGGATTGTGCAGGTCTGCCACTGGGGTGTCCAGGATATTTGTCAGGGTTTACACAAAGAGGGTGGCATGAAGGACCCGGTTACCACCTGTTCTCTCCCTCTCTCCACATCTGGGAGAAGGACCCCTGGGGCAAGGCCACTTAGAGAATACAAGATCCCCTGGGACCAAGCAGGGAGCACCATGGGACCAATGGAATTATGGAGGGCATGTGTTGGGGTATGGATTTTAAATTCCAAAGTCACATGTGAAAAAAAAATCTCATTTAACTATTGTCTGATGAAGGGATTTATTTTCTATCCATGATCCCCACTCTGTCTAATGCAGAAAAGTTAATCCAGTCATTTCCAGATGAACTCAATCAACTTCAGTGATTTTTTTTTTTTTTTTTTAATTGTCACTTCAGGTTGAAAACCCTGTCAGGTTCAGGATCGTTTTTCCTTTACCTTCATCCCCCTCAGTTGAGACTAAGGGCAGGGTGTCTTTCTAGGTGGGAGGGGGTGTCTCTTTCTCAGACTCCCATCAGTCTCACTAACCTCCTGTGAGAAGTAACTGGTCTCTGTGGTCCTGGGGCCCCCCACCCTCTGAGCTGGCAAGCCTCTGAGATGCTCCTGCTCTTCATCTGTGCTCGGTCAGTGGTCCCACCCCCACCCCCGCATCCTCATCCGGGACTCTCCTGTTCACTCTCACCTTTGCTCTTGTTCTTCTCCATCAATGTCTGGAGGTTTCTTATAGGACTGGGTGGGGCTGGCTGCTCTCCAGGTGGCCCCGATGGCCCTCCAGGCCTGTTCTGCTGCTGTCCCCCAGAGGCACAAGGACATCTATGAGTTCCCTGGTAAGCTGCATTCCAGTTGGCAACAGCCAAGGTGCTCCTCCATTCTCTGGGTTACCACATCTCTCAGGTCAGGGCTTCTTGTTTTTTCTCATCCCACTCCTGCCCCCAGCTCTAGCAGGTAGGGCACGAAGACAGGCAACATCCATGCTCTTCAGGCTACCTATCCCTCGCCCGGCTCCTGGGCCACTTATCTGGGGTAGAGGCAGATTTGGACACAAAAAGCACAAAGAGAGGTCGCACAGGATCACTTACAAGGAGGCACAGAGGACCATCCCAGCAAGGAGGGAGGAGACACAGGAACACACTCTCCTGCCCCTGGTCCCTGAGCATCTGTGATGGTGTGCTTCATTTTCGGTGACCTTCTAAGCTTATGTCGACCCCAGGAGTGAGGCTGAGTGTACTCCTGTACTGCCGTCCAGGCTGACCCAGCCTCCTGCAGACATACAGGCCTCAGAAGTAAGAGCCTGTACAGACCCCGAAATCATAATTCACAAAGGTTGTTCCCTAGGGATGCTGGTGTTTGGTGGCCCAAGCCCACGGGAGCCAGGCCTGTGAATCCTGCAGCCAGGGAGCCAGAGACCCCCAGGTCTCAGCAGCTTGGAGGACCTGGGAGAAAATTCCAGGCAGCTTCTAGGAAAATGGTGAGGAAGAACCCTCTTTCTGTTTTATGGGGTCCAACAAAGTTCTGGCGGTGAGTCTGGCCCTTCACCTGTAAGTAACAACCTGTCCAGTTCTCGAGCCAGCAGCTGTCCTCACCCCCTGCCTCCTGAACTCCTCTACTTGGCCCTGCACTGTTTAATCCTGATCTCCCTTTGGTCAGTTTCCTAGATATTGCCCTCACTTCCCTGGGGACTCAGGTCACCCTTTGATCATACCCTGTGTGATATCTGGCCAGCCTCCAGCACAGGCCCTTAGAGTAGTTCCTGGGGTGACTCAGGCTCCAGAAACCAAACGCTTCACCCCGGTTCCCTAGGCCTGCAATCTGGCCCCGACCACTGCACCAGCCCCACACAGACCCTCTGTTTCAACACCAGGGGAGCAGCTCTAGATGTCGTGTCCTCCCATGTGTCACTGTGTTTTGTTTTTTTTTTTTTTTTTGTATTATGTTCCCTCTTCCCCTCAATCCTCTGGATAATTCACAGCCAACCACTAATCCAGTCTTGATGGCACCTCATCTACAAAGTGTTCCCCTAGTGACTCTCTTGTCCCTGTCCTGGGTTCTCTGCCCTTCGGAGCCTCAGGCTCTTCCCACCATGATACCCTTCACGTACATTGTGCATACCCGCTTACCTGGCCACTCCTGTGCTAAACCTTATGTCTGGGTTCAAATCCTGGCTCTGGTAGTTACTAGCTGTGTGATCTTGATCCATCACTTTCTTAATTTATAACAACACTAAAATTACTTATTATAACAACACCAATAGTCCGTCCGTCAACTGGTTGTTTTCAAGATGAAATTAGAAATGTATGTGCAATGCTTACCACCTGCCCTTTGGTTATTGGTGATTCTTTTTTGCCAAGATCACTGCACCAGTGTCAGGCCATAGATGTGGCCAGGTTAGAAGAGGCCATGAAATACTGGAAACTATCTTGCCCGAGGTATTCCTGGGGCACAGAAGAGGAGGTTCTCTGAACAATGCGGCTTCCAGACCTTTTGTAAATTAAAGGCACTCCTGCGCCCACCTTCCTCGTCCCCGGGTACCTTGTAGTGCACGCGACCGTCCACAAGGGGGCAGCCTCGCTGGGTGGGGTCCCGCTATTGCCGCAGCCGCTGTAGGCGGCGGTCTTGAAGTCACTCCAGCACGCTGTTCTCTGACACTGTGACTAAAATTGGGCATTTCCCCCCTCCATTTAAATAAAGCAGGGCTGCTGTCGGCAGTACACGATCGCAGTCAGACACTGTCTGTCCATAATTTGCAGAAACTATTTTTAAATTAGACCGAACACGTGTTGCCACATTGAAAAACCACAGAAATTAACAGGGCACGTCTCTGCCCCCTCCCCTCCCAAAATGTTGTTACTCATTCACAAGTTTGGAAAGGTACTGGATGGAAGATGGGAATATCAGTGATGTTAATTAACAACAGGGCACCCAACGAATGTTTGTGGTCCCTCCAAATTCATAGTGAAGCCCTTAACCCCCCTTCCCCCCACCCATGTGACTCTATGGGGGATGATGAGGACAGAGCCCTATTCCCAGAAGGCTGGCCCCTTTTCAGTAGAGGAAGAGATGTCAGAGCCCTCTCTCTTATGTGAGGACAATGAAAAGCTAGCTGTCTGTGGGCTGGAAGAGGGTCCTTGCCCAAACTGAACCCAGCTGGACCCTCAGGTTGGACTTGCCAACCTTAAGAATGGAGAGAAAGCAAATTTCAGTTAAGACATAAAGTGTGTGGTGTTTTGTTAATGCCCAAGTGGACTGAGAAAGGCGCCTCTTCAGGGAAGGTGCTTTGGCTCTCTTTTATATTATTTTGTCATTATCATATAAACTAGTTATTTCCTTTCTCTTTTGTGTGTGAGTGTGTGTGTGTGTGTGTGTGGTGCTGGAGATGAAATCCAGGCCTTCTGCTAGGCATGTTCTCTACCACTGGGCTACACCCCAGCCCTGTTTTCTTGTTTTAAAAAAATCTAACTGCAAACCCTCAGATCTTGTTAAAGCATGAAATGCGTCTTCTCTTTCCTGGTTTTCCATTCCCTTTCTCACTTCTCTGTTGAATGTGTCATCTCAGGCCTGTGCATGGTGCAATAAATGCCAGGAGTGAGGCCACAGCTGTCATCGTGAAAAAAAATTTTTAGAAAAATGACACACACATTGTTTCTTGGCACTTGCAGGAACTAGGATGTGTCTTCTCTCTTTCTGTGGGAGGGCATGTGAGCCAGCCTGCGAACTGGCAAGTAAACTTTGTTCTGCATAATCAGTTTGTTGGGGGAACAGAGGGTTGGGGTGTCATAGGCACCAAGGCTGTGCTTCCCTGAAGGGTCGCTCAGAGCCCAGAACAAACAGTGCCTTATTAGAGAGATCCAGAGTCCCCACCTCACTTCCCCAGACCTGCTCAAGAGCACGTCCCACTGGGGACAGTTAAGACACAAAGTGTGTGTCTTAACTTGGGGGCTAGGGCCAAGTTTTGGTGCAGCTCAGCCTCCTATCTCAAGGGCTGGTTATGTGTATCATGCCCCATAGCTACGGCTTACCAATGGGCTGTCCCAGCAATCCCATGACACAGCCAGATGCCAGGACAAACCTTGCTGCTCAGGAGACTCCCTGGACTGTTCAGGAATAGAGCATGCAGTCACGGAAGGATCTTGACTTTGGTTCAATGCCTGGCTCATGTGATCCTAGATAAGTCTCACCCTCTCTGAGCCTCTGTTTTCTTATGTACAAAATGCAGCTGATAAAGTTCATCTCAGAGTTTTTAAGAGCATTAAACTACTTTGCCTTAAATCAGCTATTATGTTGCCTGACATGTGATTCTTAATCGATGGTTTCCATTATTCTCAGGCAGCAGTCGGCAAACATTTTCTTGAAGGAGCCAAACAGTAAATATCTTAGGCTTTTCAGCCATGTAGTCTCTGGCAACTGCTCAGCTCGACTCTGACTGTAGTGCAGAAACAGCTGTAGGCAATGCAGAAAGTAGTGACATGGTTGTTTCCAATAAAACTTTATTTATAAAATCAGGTTGGCCATATTTCCAGGTGATATATGTTCAGAAGGTTGGATGGTTGAGGGAGTGGGAAGGAGAGGCCAGGGGCCAGGTAGGTCTCCGATGCACAGAGATGCCCATGCAGTGCGGGGAGCAGGCAAAGGGAACACTTGTCCATATATATTCTTGGAAACATTGTTATAGGCCAAGGATTCTTAAGCTGGAGCCCAGACGCCATCTGGGAATTTCCCAATAGGCCTTGGGAGTGTTGATGCACACCTCAAGTTGTATATGATATTGTTTGTGTATATGCATATAGGCATTTTTCTGGAGAAAAGGCTCACAGCTTCTTCTCAATTATTTAAGTGGTCTTGATCCTAAGAGGTGAAGAACCACTGAGATAAATCAAGCAACTCCTCAGACTTCCGTGAGGACCCCCAGTGATGGTGGGGTCCTTACAGATGTGGGGAGAAGAGGTCACAGGACTGAGAGGGCCCACAGCTACTTAGAAGTACCCTGGTCTCCTGAGGCCTTTCCTTGATCAATGGTTCAAGGAGTGTTTTCAGTGGCTCCTGGCTGGACACAGAATCCTGTCACCCAGTTTACCTATGGTACAACCCCCACAGAGTGCTTATTTTCAACTTCTCTCCCCTTTTCAGACTTGCAGAATTGTGGGGTAGTCTCATGTGATTCCAGCTGCCTGCCCAATGGGGAAAGGGGATGAGGCCTTCAGTCAAGTGATATCAAGGGACTGGGGCAGGATGGCCTGGTCTGCTCGAATTTGCCAGAAAGAGTCCTCAGCAAACTTAGTTTACAAGACATGGGAAGCTGGAGCAACTCAGTGGGTCTCAGCCAGATCATCAGTGTGGCTGCCACCTCTGCCCTGACCATTCATCCGCTTCTGTGCCAATGGTCCCATGGCTATTGGAGAGGCGGTGCTTCACCCCAGAATCCATTTCATAAGCAGGCTCAGCTATGGCCTCTCAGAGGACGTCCCATGAGACTGAGGAATTGATAGCACTTACTGCTAAGCAGTGCCCACAGTGACCCATTTCTAGGGAACCCAGGCTAAGGCAGTTGATGCCACAAGTGGTCCAGATAAGGAACAGGTAACTGACCATGGAGGTTTCCTAAGATGCATGTAGTCCTGTCCTGGAATAGTCAGTGGCTCTCAGGGTGGGATTTTTCAGCTGGACTGTCCCTGTGTGCAGACTAGAAGGGCTGAATTGCTAGTGGAAGCTAGGAGGTGGGCCAGTGATCATGGCATCTGTGGGTAGCTGACTGAGGCGCAGGTGGAAAGTGAGGCCTTGGGGCATGTGGTGGCCAAGGCCTGGCTCTGTGTGACAGGGATGAGGATCAGAGTGTGGTCTGGCTGCTCCGACAGTACTGGGGGCACCGATGGCCACTCATGGCCAACACAGGCCTGCTGCAAAGGGGCTCCCATTGCCCAGGGCCTGGGTGCTTGGGCAATGTCATATATACTTGCAATGGTATTTCAGGGTCGTTCCTCAAGGGGACCTGGCCTAGCCTTTAATTAATGGTCTCCAGTCTGTGAGCTGACTTAGTTCTGCAAGAGTTTGCAGGTTCCCATTCCAGCAGCCCATGTCAGTGGGCTGGGGTCTGAATGACAAGGCTCCCAGCGACCTGAAGGCCAGCATGGTCCTCTGGTTAGAGGGGAGCTCACAGAGCCCATGGGGTACAGGGGTTTTGGCTGAAATTCATCTTGTGGGGAGTCCAGTGGGTCCATGGAGCCATCTGTGGCTCCTCGGTTCCCAGATGCGTTAGGTCCACCTGCAGCCAGCAGCATTCTGCTCGCACATCCCTCCTCACCTAAGGACTGGAGGCATGCTGTCTTCGGAGTGCATGCACCGAGGCTTTGACTCTGAAGACACCAGTGCTGACTGATGAAGGAGAGAAGCAGCAAATGGGGACCAAGGTCAGACTCTTCTGACACAGGCTCCACCTGGATCCGCCCTTGGATGTGGAGGGTGCCTAGTACAGCTGGGATCAACCGGTGACTCCCCTCGTCCAGGAGCAGATAGAGCTTTTCTGTGGACAGCCTTGGGCATTGACTCATAACCAGAAAAACCCAAGGTTCCATTCTCTGAGCCAGCAGGACAACTCTGCCCCATTCCAGGCCATGTGTCCTTGTGGGTAGCTGGGTCATCTAGGTCCCTCCTCCAAGATGGAGACTGGTCCTTTCTCCATGGTCAGAACTTCTGGGGCACACATGGGTCCAGATGCCCCAGGCTACAGGTTGAGAGGATATGGAAGGGGAGATGTTCTTTGGCCCCTAATTACAGCACCAGTAAGGAGACTCCATGCAGTGGGCAGCTGGCATTCTGGGAAGAAAAGGTGGAGTGGGCTGAGGCTCTGGGAGAATTAGGGTTGGAGAGGAATCCCTGTCACCTGGTGGCCTGGCACTAGGAGGCTAAGCAGGGAGCCCTAGGCAGACGCAGGTGGGTGGTGTCTATTGACTTCAGAGGCTTCACATGGGTTGGGGCTGATCATAAAACCCTGGGGTGCTCCAGGGGAAAGGGTCTATGAGTAGGGGAGTGACGTTCATGAAGACCAGAAAGTGTTTGCTGAAGGTCAATCCAGAGATGGGTTTTTGGTGAGGACGAGGTCTAGAGTGGGACACTGAGAGCAGATGGCCAAAGAGGGTGCTGGAAGAGCTCACTGGAGGAGAGGAAGTGAGAGGCCAGGGAATGTCCACTCCCACTGCGAGATGTTCTTCTTCTCTGGTGACCTGACTGCTGTGGTCACAGAGACAGTCAGAGGCACTTTAGTCAACCAACATTTACTGGCAGACACTGAAGAAATAGCAGCTACCAGCTCCAGTCTGTGCCCTTAGGCAGCATGATACACAGGGGACAGACCAGAGTCGTGGGCTACATGGAAGGCAGGGCAATGCGGTAGAGGGCTGGGGTGGTTTTGCTGGGGCTGGGGGTAGGAGCCCAGGGGCTGAGAGACCTTCACAAGAAGGCAGCCTTGGAGCCAACACCTGAAAGATCCTGACTCTGATTCACCTGTTAGCTACACCTGAGATGGAATCTTTCCTATAGTGCCCTAGGGACAGGGATGGGGACAGAGGGGCCCCAATACAGGGATAATGATCTAGGGGCCACTACTTGGTCCAGCAGGTTGCTTGATCTGTGGGATTGTTCTCTGAGAAGCAGTCAGACTGCAGCCATCAGTTGGGCCTGAAGTGAAGGAAGAAAAAAAAAATCTCTCTCCTGTTCTTGTCTCTTATTGGTGAAAAGTTTGAACCATGAAGGACAAGCTCCCCTAAATTTTAAGGTTATGTAGGCTCAGGCCTGACCACACAACAGGGAAACCTTATGGCAGGAAGCAACTCAGGTACAGGGTGGGAAGCATTCAAGGTGCTGTCAAGTTATACCTGCGTGAAGATGGGTTGGAACCCACAGAGCTGGTTGCTATGGATCCAGGAACATGGTCCACGGGAAGGCACCCACATATGAAGTGAGCAGTTTCCATGGGCTAACCTGGGGCACACACCCCAGGCAAAGGGCAGAACCTGCAAAGGCTCTGAGACTTTTACTTTCTGTAATTCCATCTTAAACTTCTCACAGCAACGAAGAAAGAACATACCCCGGTCCCCAAATAAAGAATTCTGAGTTCTGCAAATGAAGCCCCAACAATCCAGTGCTGCGGAGAGGCCTGAAAGGAGGTGAGCGTAGATGACGCTGGATCCTTGATGTGTGGCAGAGGCTTTTCCTGGAGGGTCCTCCCCAGTGGACACGGCCATTATTTCGCCACCAGGTTGCTACAATGTACAATCAGGTACTTGGTGCCTGGGACCCAGGTCACAGAGAAGTCAAGGTCTGTCTCTGCCCTCCAGACATTCCCTGAGCGAGGAGGACAGCAGGAATGTTTTTTAGTAGTCAGTATACTTATTTATTTTTTCCCGGTGGTGCTGGGGATTGAACCCAGGCCTTGTGCATGCAAAGCAGGCACTCTACCAACTGATCTATATCCCCAGCCCCAGGAATGTTTTTTAATCCAGGCACACTGTGGGTTCAAATCCCCACTTATTTCCCAGGTCAAATTGATCTGCCTAGGCCTCAGTGTACCCCACTGTACAATGGAAACATGCTCACGGAGGTGATCTGGGTAAAATGGAAGCACAAACATGAGTCAGCCCGAGCCCAGAACACAGTAAAGCTCCACAAGCTTCAGCCATGCAGGAGACCCTCCAGCTAGGGGCAGGGGGACTCTTCTTCATTGCTGATTGACATACCAGGGCTACTACTTAAAGGTGTTGTGGACAAGGTAGAAATGTGTTTTAAACTCTTTGCAGATTAAAATATTAATCTAATGCCTCTTTCTGGGGATGGTCATAACCCCCATGTGGCTCCTGCAAGTTCCAAAGACGCCCTTAGCCCATCCTCAGCCATGGTGACTCAAGGGCGTCTCCAGGGTGGCTCAAGTGCTGAAGGATGAAACCCAGGCGGCACTGGTCTCCAAGGTCTTTATTCAGGAAGGTAGAGAGCGTCTGCAGTCTGTTGGACAGGCACTGTGCAGGGAGTGTAACAGTTCCATTTCCCCAAGATCCATGGAGACAGGGGTGCAGAGGAGGGGCACCTGTCTGGGCAGGACAGAGGGGTCCTCTCCTCCAGAAGAAAGGCACTGACCGGATGAACATCCTAGAGCAAAGGGGCCGGGCTATATACACATGGGTTGACCAGATGCAACTCAAAGCTAAATACAGCCAAAGGGGAAACTGTCCATCTTGGAGTGGGGGCAGGGGCAGAGCTGCTTCCGGACTCTTCCCACCAAGTTGGAAAGGAAGTTCAGAAAGAAGGCCAAGCTTGAAGGATAAAACAGAGTTCAGCCTTTCAATCTTAGTGTTTTGTGCAATTTTAAAAATAAAACCAACAAAATAAATATAACTTAAAAACTTCTTACAGGACACTAGAGGTGAGTCTGGGGAGGACAGTCAAGGAAACCTTCCAAGTGTTCCAAGCAGTGCTCGCTGCCAAGAACCCCTAGGGCCCACAAGGACAGAGCAGGAGGGCCTAGCACCCTCTCACCCATGCGCTACCTCCTGGCACCTGCATGACCAGGATATAAGGAGTCCCTGCCAGGACCAGGGCTGGGTCTTTTGGACCTCCAGGAAATAGGTTCTGGGAAATTCTATTTCAGGACCCATATATTCCACCAAGAGGAGAGGGAAGGGCCAGATAGCAAGAGAGTGGAAGAATGGCTTGAGAGACAGAACAGGTGTGGGAGCTAGTCTGGTAAATATAAAACCTAACAAAGACAAAACACCCTAGGTAATAGGATGAGCCTAGAAAGATGCCTTCTTATACCACTTTCTCTCTCTCTCTCTCTCTACACACACACACACACACACACACACTAAACCCAATGCAAAATATTGCCTAAGAGGTTCCACGGGTGAATAAATGGTCGTCTGCATATTATCACATTGTTTGCAAACAATTGGTGCCTTCTTAAAGCGCTTGGGAAGTTTTGTTCACTTACATAGGTTAAACTGGTCCCTGCAATTTTTGTTCATATCATTAATTTGCTTTAGCAAATGTTTTTCATACATAGAATGGGGGTAACTTTTGGCCAGTTCATAGCTGTAGAATCTTTTGTGTCTGAATTAACATGTCCTGTTCCCCACAGATCCGAAGCCCAGACCACCAGAGTCCCTTCTATCCCGTGACTGCAGCTTGGGCATTCCAGAGCTTAATGTGGCACTCAATGCCACCCCCATGCTGCCTGCCTTCCAGATCACGTGCTGTCACAAGGGCTCAGGCTCAGCCGGGGCGGGGGTGTGACCTTTAGCAAGTCAGCCCACGCAGGAGCTCACCACCGTTTTGAACAAGAGCCAGGAAGTTTAAGTGATTTCCTTTTTTAAAATCTGTACTTATACATTCTCATGTGTCCCGCCCTCCACCCCCAGCCAACTGTCACTCACCCACCCAACATGGAAGAGGAAACATATGTGTCACGTGGGCAGGTCAACAGCGTCCCCCCCCCCCCAGACCCTGAGGTGCCAGGGTGGGCAGCCTAACCCTGAAGCAGTTCTTGGTCCACATGATTTCCCTCAGTGTCCCTCAAGTGGCCTGGTACCCAGTAGGGCTCCTCTGACTGCACTCTGCAAAGCAGGGGGTGGTAAGCCCCAGGGACCTGATGTAGAGCTCCACATGGCAACAGAGCTAGGAGTTTTGTTCTTAAAAAGTCATACAAATAGTACATTCTTCTCAGTAATACAGACTTCCTTGCTTTACAGTTAAAAATGAAGCTTCAGAATGGCTCTCCATGAATCTTCACACAGCACAGGGACTCCAGGAAGAGGGGCCTGGGACACCCCCAGGTACCCAACATGTTCCTGGAAGCCATCCACACTCCATGGGGAAACAGGTCTAAGCCCTCAGGCTATCAGACTTATAGCAGGGAAAATTTAGAAATGATGCCAGTAACCCCGAATCCTGCTTCTTTCTGGCCTGGTGCTGCCCTGAATCCCCACCCCCAGACCTTGTAACTGTTAGGACAAAGGACCCTGTATATGCTGATAGGGTTGACCAACTAGCACCAGGGACATGAAGGAACAAGAGATCAACTTCTTCCCCTCGATGGGGCCAGGGTCCCAGAGATCCTGAAGGATTCGTGCCCAACTTCAAGGGGGCTGTCTGCACCTTGACTTCTCCTACCCAGCCACCTAGATCTTGTCACAGCAGGGCAGTGAGGCCACTGAGCAGTGGCTCTGGGGTGATCAGAGTGGCATCCCTGGAAGCTCAACTTGGCAGAATGTCACCTCTGCATTCTTGGGTAGCAACTTCAGATAGAAGAACGAAGCTCCTGCCTGCCCCCTTCTGGGAAGGTCTAGGTCAGAGAACACAGCCAATTGGCTTCAGCCTTCTCCTGGTTCCCAGCTGGGTCTGGCCCAAAGTTGGAGGGTTTCAATATCAGAAGAGTGGGGGTTGTGATTTAGTAGCCCTAGAAGGGCCACCACAGCAACTCTGGAAGCCTCTGGAGCTGCTCATAGGAAGGAACTGTGCTCACAAACAATATGCGATTTCCCAGAGATTTTTGTGTCCCAACTACCAGGAAGCCAGGAACCTGGCTGGGCTGCTGGGCTCTGGGTGTGAGGCAGAGATAAATGTGCTTGGCAGCAACGCTGATGGCACTGGCCACCAGGGGGCAGCAGACTCCCACAGGTTGCCCATCTAGGCCTGCACTTTCTGGGGGCCACCCATAGGCAGGTTTATCTCCTAGGGTTCTCTTGGCAGCCAGGGATTTCAGGGCCCCCCAAATTCTAAACCCAACTGACTTATACAGGAAACTGAGCCTAGGTTTGGGAGGTTTTCTTCCAGAAGGTGATTCTATTTACAAAGAGAAGTGGGAATACCACCTCCAAGCCCTTAAGTTATCCAGGAAAAGAACTGGAAACTCTCATCTTAGCTCCTCTTCTACAAAGTGTCTTGTAGTGCAGTTCAAGAGGGTCAGTTCTGGGGCTTGAACCCAGGAAGGATTGGAGGAACAATTAGGAAGGAGAAGGGAGGCGAGGGAGAAGAGAAGAGGCAGAGGTGGCAGGGATGAAGTGGGCGCCTCAGGCGAGCGGGGAACCCTGGGACATTTCTGTCAGGATGTCGATGAGATTGTTCAGCCCCGAGAGGTAGCCATCCTCCCGGTTCCCTTCCTGCCAGGGGACGTTGTGCTTCAGGGTTTGGCCTTCGGGCAGAGGCGTGGTTTTCCCAAAGTCAATCATCCACACCTTGGCCTGTTCTTTCTTGTCGTGGATGAAGAGGAGTGAGCTGCCAATGACCTGGAGGAGAACAGGCAGAGAGGAGGGGGACCAGTTGGCACACCCTGGCACCTGAGGGGGCCTAGGAAAGGCCTGTAGCCTGCATGAAGCTAAGAAGGGTGTGGGCCAGAAATTCTGTCCCCTTTTTTCAGCAGGGCAGTGGAGCTGGCCCAAGAGTGGGCCATGCTGGGGGCAGGAGACATCAGATTCTGAGAATGGTGACCAGCCTTCTGTGTGGGCAGGGGCATGGGGAAGTCTGGGATGGCAGACAACACTTCTCCACCCCCAATTTTGGCCTGCACTCTTCCCACTATTTCTAGATCATAACTAAACCTAGGGACCAAGTCCCCAACCCCCAACCTTGAGACCCCCATGTGATGAGTGACGGGTGACTGCTCTAGTGAAAGGGAAGGTGCCAAGGAGATTCCACACTCTAACCATGGGGGCCAAGGAAGGACCCTGTGCCAGTGCACACCATCCTCCTGCCCCAGCAGCATGGCCCCGTGCAGGTTCTGGCCAGACATGCCCAGCAAGGCCTCCTCAGTCTGCCCCAGCCAGGGAGTGTCTTCAGGGACAAGAGGACCCTTTCCCTTCTGTGAAAGGTCAGAGCATTAGTGTGGGAATATGGAGATCCTTCCACCCAGTGCATGGAGGCCAGGGTGGCTCAGTGCCTGAAGTCCTGCTAGGCTCAGCCCTCTGGGGACCCCCCAGTACCCCACCCCATGTCTAGGGGGTCAAGGCTGTCACACATAGGGGGATAGGTGTACCCAGTGGAGAGGTGAGTGGGGAATGCAATCCAAGTGCAAGGCCTGTTGTCTCTCCCTGGGAAGAGCCAGTGGTAAGGTTTGCATGAAGGTACAGGAAAGTGCTCTGCCCTCTGGGGATGGTCCCCCAGGTAGGTACCCCAAGACCCCCGTCTGCAATTTCCCACTGTGGATCCCCAACCTTTTCCATAGGTGGGGCTCAGGCTGAGAATCCCTCCATGCAAGACCCCTTAAGGGACTGTGTCCTGAAAGAGCTACAAGCCTGCAGGGAGCCTTGGGGTCCTGCTTTGCAGCCCCTCCCACAGCTACCACATTAACCACTTCAGGGAGTGCTGGGAGCCGAGAAGGCTGTAGCTCTGTATGTTCGTGCACACGCTATGTGCCAGTGAGAGTGCATGCATGGGGCTAGGGGTCCTGGACTCCCATGTCAGGATCATATAAACCCCTTCAGGGAACCTCCGATGACTTGCAAAGCCTCTCCCAGGTGACTCAGTTCCCAGCCTGCTGTGGAGCAACATTTGTAAAGGTGGGAGCAGGTGGAAAGCTCCAGACCAGCTCTGAGTGGCATCTGAAGACCCGCCCACTTTTGTCGGAGTCTCCTCTGAAGATCCTAGGTTGGTGGGGAGGAAGCATCTGGGAATGCTTCTTCCCTGAGACTCCTGGTGTGGTGGAACAGGCATCCTGCCACAGCTGCCCAGAATTGAACATACTTCAGAGCAGGGTCAGAAAGAAGAAAGGGGCAATGACAACTAATCTTTGGCAGGACAACTTATGTGGTCATCATGGAGCCCAGCACAGTCACACAGATGTGCTACTTTCTTGTAGTGAGGGGGTTGACCCTCAGTGGCCTGCTTATGGCTACAGCTATCCTAAATGTCTCTCAGGCTTCTGCAACCATGGGGTCTGTTAGCATGCATGCTCTCTGCCCAAGAGCACAAAGCCAAACGTCTACCTCATGGCACTTGAAGAAGGGGGAAACTTCAAGGGTAGCTCGAATGGCCTTCAGTCGGTCCCGGTAGGCGATCTGGGAACAGAAAGATGGTCAGGCTTTACACACTGAAGGCAAGGGGGTGGGTTTTCAGACCCTTTGACCCCATTCAGAATCCCTGAATTAGAAGTGGGAGTGATCTTAACCCTGATCACTTACTCCAACATTTTTATCTACCAACAAGGAAACTGAGCCAAGAAGGAGACCCTGAGTGGGCCTTGGTTACCACCTTTTCCCACCCCACACTGTCTCACAAGCAGGAGGCACAGAAGAGAGATAGTCCAGAGAAACCCCTGAGGAGCTCCTACGTGAGAGGCCAGCTGGTCCTGGAACACCAGCAGTGTGGAAGTGGAATCTAACAACAAGAGACCATAATATCTTCCTGAACACAAACTGCCATGCTGATTTTTAAAGACAGAGTACATGGGGGAGCCACAAACATGTCTGCCAGTGGCCTCTCTCCAGAGCCCTACAACTCCAGTTGTGCTATGTTGACTCTGGGGTGCCCTGTTATCCCCAAGTGCCGCTCTGTGGGTCTCACCACCAGGGCTGCAGGGCCAATTAGGAAACTTGTAGCACACAAGCAAACAGCGTCCCTCTACAGCCACAGGGATAGCAGTGACACAGCTTGGCAGGGCTGCTCACAGTTCTGGAGTCCTCTTGCTATGAAATACATGGTCACAGCATTGCTAAGGGGCTGAGATCCTCCCCAACAGGTGGCCCAGGAACCAGTGAGCCTGAAGTCCAGTGCATTCCCCACGCCTGTAACCAGGGGGCTTGCAAGGGGCCAAGGGGAGCCTCCCTGGCTGGAAAGGGAGGGAAGGAGACTTCCCAGCCCCAGCTGACACTGTCTTCTTGGAGAAGAAGCTCTCTGGAGCCCCTTCCTCTGTTGCTCCTAGATTCTGGTCAGAAGGTGCATCTCAAGGGGCTCAAGGCTCACATTCCAGCCATGCCTGGATCTCCAACTGTCATAGGGCACTTATGCTTGGGGTGCAGTGGCCCAGCACATCCCAACTCAGTTGGGAGGGTCAGCACATCCTGGTGGGCAAAGTATCTGTCCCAGCCTGCTGGCTGTTACAGCAGCCATCATAAAAGGAATAAGTTTATCATAAGCTTGTGTATCCACCTCCCAGGCTGACAGCTGGCCAGGTCTTGCTGGGGAGGGCAGTGTGACCTACAGGCATACCTTTCTCCTTCAGCCTCACAGTCAACAGAAGCCTATCTAGGCCTGAAGGCATTAGGGGTGCAGGGACCAGCAGGCTGCTGGCTGTGCTGGGCAGGGGTCCCAGAGGCTGCCTGGCTTCTGTGTCGGGCAGACTTGGGTATGACTCTATAAAGTTTATGCTTCCTAATTGTGTGTCCTTGATCTCTCAAGTTTCCCTTCTGTAAAATAGGGACAAGAATGTCCATGGCACCAGAGAGTTGACAAGAGGATGTAATGAACACTTAGTACAATACCCGGATGGCAAGTGCTCAAGACATCCAACAATGATCTCTCTCTCTCTACAGGGGATGGAAAATGTTTTAGGGAGCTCTGAGGTAGGAGGCCAAGGCAAGTGAGTGACTATTCACAGAGCTTCCCGGTGCACCCATGAATGTTGGGAACAGCCATATCACTTTTTCCTCACCTTCCAAGCAGAAGTTGGGGCCTGGTTTTTCTGCGTGGGCTCTGTGGCCATGGCCTGACTTAGGCAAGGCCTGGACAAGCATGTCATGGTTATCCCAAGACCCAGACTCACCAGGATGTTACGGTTTCCTTTAGTGAATTCTCTGAAGGCCTCAGTAACTTGCTCCCTCGTTTTGGTCTTCTTAAAGTCCCTGTTCACCGAGCCATCTTCTTTCTGAGAAGGAGAATGACACCCCACCAGGATGTAGTCAGCAGAGAGCCCACAGGTAGGTGGACACTGTGCTCATCCACTCAACAACTACAAAGCAGGTGAGACCCATCTTGACTCTCAAGATGCTCTAGGGACAATGGAGGCAGCCAAATACTCAGGTATGGTACAAGGAGGCAGGTGCAACCAGGAGCACGGTGATTATCACATAGCAGCAGGGGTTGAGGGAGGGAAACAGCATTGTTTTCTATTCAGAGACCTGGACTTGTCCATCAAAGGTCCCTGCTATATATGCTACCCTCCTGTTAGTCACATGGCAGGTAGCTGGGTATCCGAGTGACTACTGCTATATCCCAGGGCTTATGATCAAGTAACCCTTCTTTTACTTAATAATTACCCCCAAAGCACAAGAGTAGTGATGCCATAAATTTGGATATGCCAAAGAGAAACTATAAGTCCTTCCTATAAGTGAAAGGTGAAAGTTCTTGACATAATAAAGACAGAAAAAAAAAAGTAACTTCTTTGCTGAGGTTGCAAAGATTTCCAATAAAAACAAATCTACCTATGAGGTTGTGAAGAAGGAAAAAGAAATTTGTACTAGATTTTACTGTTACAACTAAAACTGCAAAATTTATAAACTTTATCAGACATATATGTAAAGGCAACAACATAGTACAAGGGACTTGATATAGTATGCAGTTTCAGGTATTTGTTTTGGGCCTTGGAATACCCCCACAGATTGGGAGGACTGCTGAATAGTTTCCCTGAAAGCCAAGATCTAATTTTATCTCTCTGCCTCTGTTCCCTGGTCCACTCCAAGAAAAGATGGCTCTGGCAAGAGCCCCCCCGATCTTGGGCCTGTCCATCCTCAGGTTGGAGATAGCTATAACTTCACAACGGTAGTCTCTAAAAGAACAGATGGATGGCTGGGGCTCAGGGAGTTCCCAAGATGCATGGGAGGGAGTACTAGGTGGAGGCACCTGAATAAGAGTCTTCCCCATGGGGCTCCTCTGCTGGCCATGGGCAAGCGGGTGCCCATGATAGTATGCACAGTCAGCCAGTCTCTGAGCCAGCTGATGGGCTTTGCCTGTACCTGTAGCTGCACAGAGACCAGAAGCACATCCTGCTGGGTGCAGGGGAGGCACACTGTTTCAACAGATAGAGGGGGTGGGGAGCAGAGTGAAAGGGAGGAAGAAAAGGAGGGGGATGAAGAGAATGTAACTTGCATCCACTCTGAGGGTCAGAGGCTGCAAACATGAGGGAAGGCTGGTTTCAGAAGATGAGGAAGGGGCAAAGGGCTTTCTCAGCCCTGAGCACACAAAGCAGCTGTCCTGGGGGAAGGTGAAAACAGCTCCCACAGGCCACCGTGGGCAGCAAGTGAGACACTGGAAACTGCAGAAACTCACATTTAATGCCATCTGAAGAGGCTGACAGGAGGCTCTGCTCCCTTCAGCTGGAGAGTGAGGACTCAAAGACACCCAACCCTGACTCCACAGCTGGACTCTGGAGGCAAGTGGGCTGAGACTGGACAGAGAAGGGGAGAGCCAAAGCCCCTGTGGGGACTGCTACCTGCTCAGGTCTGCCTGAGACCCCCAAGGGGTGCCTCTCAGCCCTGCCTCTTGCAGGGAGGTGCCCTGAATCTTTCTAGCAAATCTAACAGCAAGGGTCCTGGGCAGCAGCTCAGGGACAGGAGAGTCTTCTTAGACACTTCTCAGGACACTGAAGAGGAAAGAAGGAAGGATGAGGTTTCCAAGGGCCCCTTCCTTGCAGCCCATGAACCAGCCAGGTTCCCTAACTGCCACCTCACTAGCTGGTTCCTGTCTGGGCTTCTCCGTGTTGGGCAGGGCTGAGTTAAGTGGCCATTTCTCACAGGACTGACTGCTGGACAGGGCTAGAAGCCACCCCAAGGCCTAAACTCCCTACACGGCCACCCCACCTGTACCTCAGGCTGAGAAATAGGCCAACGGTTCCAAATGTCTGTCCCTGGGGCTGAAGGCAGCATCTTGGGCCTGAGCCAGGCAAAGCTTGCAACCCCTAAGGGGTTCTGAGAACAGGCAGGAGCCCTGAGCCTGTGTCCTGAGTGCAAGCAGCAGGGGTTGAGGGAGGGAAACAGCATCGTTTTCTACTCAGGGGCCTGGACTTGTCCATCAAAGGTCTCTGCTATATATGCTACCCTCCTGTTAGTCACTTGGCAGGTAGCTGGGTATCCGAGTGACTACTGCTATATCCCAGGGCTTGTGTTCAAGTAACCCTTCTTTTACTTAATAATGTTAAGTCGGATGCTGGTGGGGCCCCCATCACCCCACTGTGAACTGAGCACCCCAGGCAGCCTTGGGTCATATCTTGCTGGTCTCACCTTGATGCCCTCTATCCTGAAGCCGAGGGTGGCAGTGGAGCTGATGGTCTCCCTCCATTGCATATACCGTGGCTTGGTCACAGCCCGCTGGGCTTTCTCCTCCTCGGTCGGAGCCTCAGGGTCCACCTCGATCATCTTCTGGTACATGTCCTTTCGCAGGCTGGGCTTCTTCCGGGCCTTGGTGAGCTCCTCTTCCAGGTATGTCCTGCATGGAAGGTGAGACTGCATGAAGGCTAGGGTCTGGCCCACAGCTCACCTGCCACCCCTCTGGCTGCCTGAGTAAAGACTCTGAGCAGCCCCTACCCTGTCCAAGGGCCACAGTCAGTCTGGCAGCCCCTGAAATGAGGCACATTCATCATCCAGGATGAGCCAAGTACAACTTGGGCTGATCCGAGGGGAAAGGGGTGGGCTTGCTGGATCAGAGCACCTCCATGCCAGGACCACCCTGAAGACCTGGCAAGCTGTAGGAGCTTCAAGTGAGACCCCCACAGGGCCCAGCAGAAGGAGGAAGAAGGAGGCAGAGCAGCTGGGTAGACTGTCCAGCTCCTCTAGCTAGGATGCTGGCGGGAGAGACGACTGATGGCAGGGTCCACTCAGGACCCCTGGGGTGCCCCCCTGGCTGCCTGGAACCCTCCCATAAAGTGAGGGCTTCAGAAGCCAGGACCTGTGTTGGTTGGAGAACTCATTCTGTCCTCCACATCCCCATTCCCAGGCAGCCTGCAAGGCTGAGTCTGCCTTTAAGTCTCTGGCTCTTTCTGAAAGGGGGAAATATTTCTAGGCACAAAGGACAGACCAGAGGTGGCCTATGAAGGGGCCAAAATGCTGGTTGGAGAAACCCATATTCCACAGTAAAGATCTGGATTTCTTAGCCTCTGCTCTGTCCCAGAGACCTGCTTGGTGACCCCTCCACATCCCTGAGCCCAGAAAGCCTGAGAAAATGTATCCCACTAAATTGCTTCATGCTGGATCAACTAGCAAAGGTCACTGATGGAGGTGACAGGGGCAGAGAGACAGGTCTTAAGTGGCCCAAGGCTGAATCACTGGTCTTGGGCTGTGGGGACATGCTCCCTGCTCCAGAACATATTGCCAAACTTCCATCACCACTCCAAACTGGAGTAGGGGGTCATTCACTCTTCCCCATATCCTCCTTTAAAGTTCCCTTGTCCCCCCACAACAGGTTCAGATTCTGCCCAAGGTCCTTAAAGAGGCTGAAATCAGCAGTGTTCGTTGCAGGATGGGGAAGTGTTCTCCCCTTCCCCTGGCGTGGGTGAGAGCTGCCCTCAGAGGCTGCCCCTCCTTCCCAGTCCCCTACTCTTCTCTTCTTGTCTGTCCCCCAGGCCTTGTTCCAACACTTCCCAACACAGGGTATCTAGGCTGCTGGTAAGGAACCCATAACAGAATGAATGAAAATCTACATCTTACAGATGATAGGTTTCCGAAACCACCTTATCAATTGATATCGCACTGAAAATAAAGAAAACAAAATCTCCCAAGTCTTTGGAGGAGCCGTCCATGGGTACCACACATGGAAGCCTCATAGATAGAGACATCTGGTGTTTGGGAATGTCCAGTGGACATTTCCTCTGGTCAATCGCTCAGGGACAATGCAATTGCTGTGGCCCACACAGCACCTGCGATGGATGTGACCTGCCAAGATATCAATCAACTGCAAGACATCAAGAAGCAAGGCTCCACCCTTGAAACCTTAACCCTGTCTTTGATGTACCCCCTTAAATAAACCACCGGAGCCATCTTTCCTTTGTCCAGTTCCAGAACCCATGTGGATTAGATCTATCAAGGGCTTCGCCTTTTGTAAATATATTTCTGAGTATTTGTGTTTTGTTATTCACTAATTATTTAAGATTTTTAAGTTTTAGGGCGGCTTACACCCTCCTGGGCAGGAAGAAGCCCTAATAATACACTGGCCTCTGATATATGAACTTGGACCTACTCATTCAGAGAGATGATGAAAACTGTAAGGGGGAGGTCATTAGCTTTGGGTTGGGCACTTCCATGCATGTGCAAGCATGTACATACATATAAGTGTCCTTGTACACATGCATACACACAACATCACATGCAAAGCCAAGTCAATGACAACAGGCTGTCCGTGAATTTGTAGGTACTGTGTGGCTGGGACAGGGGACAGCCAGGTTGGGTCAAGGGTTCCAAATGCTCCTTAGGGCCCTGTACAGGCCTGCAGGATGGGTGGGTGGGTGGCTGCACTTCTGCAAAGGGCTCTCAGTAGCTCTTTAAACAGGAAGTAGCCTTTAGTAGTGTTAACTCCCTGGTCACATGGACCTTTCTCCTAAAAGGGACCCTGCAGCTCCATCTGTACAGAGTTGCCACACCCCAGAAGAGGAATGAGCCTAGGGGGAGATGCCCCCAAGAGTAGCCAGTTGGATAGTAGGACTATGGGTCCACTGAAAGGTGAGCCTCCCTGCACCCACTCACCTACACCCCAGAGGGAAGATCAGAGCTCCATCTCATACAGAGGAGCAGAAACCTGCTCACCCAATGGCTGGACTCTGGGAGAGGAAGTGACCCAAGACTAGGTAAAAGAAGGAAGGCAGCTCCCATGGGGAGCCAACAGGTGGCAGACCAAAGTCACCCACAGCTTTTCAAGGGCAGAGTGCTGGAAACCCAACTCCAGTCTCCCCCTCTGTCCCTTGTTGCAAATGACAGGAAGACACTACCAACTCTCCACAAAGAACAGCCCCCAGAGCATTTTGAACATATGCCCATGTGAAACTGAGGACCTAAGAAGCTCCAAGTTTAAGACACTTTCAGCACCTGCATGGCCTCTTCCTGAGCAACACCCATCTCCTGCCCTCCAGCCCTGCCATGGTGTAGCTGGGCTTGCTGATGGGCCTTCCTACCACTTCAGTAACATGTCCCTAGTATTCTGAAGCCCAGTGTTTAAGATGGCCCCAGGCTCCAGCTTCTCTCTGGGAAGGATGAGCCATACTCTAGGGATGACCAATGGGTGTTGGTCTTAGGACAGACTCTGAGGCCAAGGTTTTTGGATCAAAGTATTTGGGAGGCCACATTCCACTTTCCAAATGTAGCTAGACTAGCACACTAAGAAGATCCCACGGAACCTGAGTCCGTGGCAGGCACCAGGCTGCAGATAAGTCTGTCATGGCATGACGGATGGCCCTGGTGATACCCAGGGTGCAATGGGAGAGATGCTGTCGAGTCAGGGGATGGGGCAGCCTGGGCTGGGAGATGGGTCTCCTGTCCCCTGCAGTCTCTCAGGGAGTAGAGAGGCACACAGAGAAGCCTGGCCCTGGAATTAGCTGCAGCAGGAAGCTCTGGGGCTTCTGTCTTCCAGGAATAACTAGCCCCAAATTCATCACTCGGGGTACACTTATTTGGGCACCAACTGAACACTAAATAGAATATTTTCCATGTGTTCATGCAGCAACTTGAAGCTCCTTCCCTGCAAGCAGGCTGAGCCCTCTGCTGTTTGGGTTGGAAGGAATGATTGTACCTCCCTTGAGAAAGCACATCCTGGTGTGCCAGGGAAGGGTCTTCCAGGGACAAAATAAGACTCTGGAAAAGAGGAGCAGCCATGTGGTAGCTAGAGGGATATTCTGCCCCCCCCCCATGCCCAGCTCCCTGTGGGCTGGAGATATTGAGGGCCTTGGATAGTGGTAGGGGGTGATCGGGCACGGAGTAGAAAAAAACAAAGAGGCCTGTACTTCTCCATGTCCCTGTCCCTGCCCTGGGGGGCAAGGGCAAGGGAGCACCAGGCAGCCAGCTGGCAGGGTCTGATTTTAGGACACAACTCCCAAGAGAAGCAAGGAGAAAGAACAAGAAACCTGGCTGGCTTGGCCTACTTCTCTCCTGGCCTCTGTCTCTCTCTCACACACACCCCTCTTTCTCAATCTCCTCATAGAAGAAGTAGATCATTCAAAGCAGACACAGGCTTCAGCTCTGAACTTGGCCTCTCTTGGGAGTGGCATGGAGGAACCCATGTCTGGCATCCAGTCTGGGCATCAGCAGCCAAGGCCAGGCTCTCCAGGGTGAGCACATGGTGCTGAACACCTCCTGCACTGACAGACTCAGGGGGTTATACCAGTCTCCCAGGAGAAGGAGCCATGAGGGGGGTTCTTGGGTTGGAATGGCCAAAGTTTGAGAAGAAATAAGAAAACCCTGCAGCCAAACCAGTGGCTCAGGACTGCCCTGGTCTCAGGCCTCCTGCTCTGTTCTCCGCCCTGCCTCCTCCTGCCCCTTTTCCTGTCTCCTCTTCCTGCCTGGGTTCTCTCCCAGCTTATCTCCTTGGACAGAAGGCAGGCTGAGCCTGGGCCCTGTAGTTGGGAATCTGGAGGGCAGGGCGTGCCAATTATGCCCACAAGTCCAATGACCCTCCCAGTCTCGGGAAGGTCAGACCCCTGAAGCACCCTACTCAGGGCTGAGGCCATCTGTAGGCTGATCCACAATGGGGACCTACCTCTCAAGCTCCTGGGCTCCCTCCCTAGTCATACTCACAGTGGGCACACGATTTTTGTTTGTTTTGTTTTTTGGCAGACCAACATGTTTGCCAGCCAGTTCTCTCTACTCCTCTCTATTCCTGAGCCCCCTGCAGCTTGCATAACAGGAGGTCACCATCTTCCTACCTCCCTACTTGGTATTCCCTCACCCCCCCATACCCAGGAGCCATCCCACCTGTCAGAGGGCAGCTTTATCTGCCCCCCCCTGGGGGGCTTGGCATCCAGCCAGGGCCTCTTTCTGGCTCCTGCTATTGGTGCGTGCTTCAGGTCAGCTCACCAGAGTGGGGAAGGAGGTGTCACGAAAAAACCAGGGTCCCTATGCCTTCTACACATAAAGGGAGAGGACTTTGGGGTGGGAAAGGTTATAGTTGGTCAAGCAGCCCCCATGGCCTGTCCTGGCACACATGAGATCTCTGAGACACCCTAAGTGTCTAAGTGCTGCCAGGTATCTGCTGCGTGGCCAGATGTGGTGTTGGGGTAAATACTCCTGCAGCAAGGAGTCTGGCCCACCTGATGCCCATCTTGCAGTCCATCACGCAAGGAGAGTCAAAGTCAGCCAGCAGGTCGTCCATCTGGTTGTAGCGCTCCCCATCCTTCACCACGTCCCCATGGTAGGCAGGCACAAAGGGCCTCAGCACATCAGCCATCAGTCGATCCAGGCAGCGTTGCTCTGACTCACAGTGCTTCTTTAGGATCCGGCCATTGGCAGCCTCCTTGAAACTCCCTGCAGAGCAAATGGGAGGAGGCCCTTGGTCCCCAGATATAGCCCACAGAGGTACTCTCCACCCAGAGGACAGCTCCTCCATCACAGCACCTGGGTCTCCCTGGGATGCTGCAGTACTGGTTAAGCCTGGGGTTAAAGACAAGTGCTTTAAGGGGAATGGGATGAGACCCAGTTCCCCCACTCACCAAATGTAACCCTGGACTGGCTCTCCAGCTTCCCTGACCTCAACCTCCTCATCTGAGATGGAGACTACCAGTGCTCACTACTGGAGGGTTAGCAGGGCTACAGGAGAGATCTCTTCATTTCATGGTATTATTATTAGCGTCCCTATCCTCATGGTCAACCTGCTTCTCCAACATGAAGGTGTCTCCCAGTCTCAGTAGAGGAAAATCCCTGAGAAGACAGGATCTAGTGCCAGGACAAGGGAGAGACAGTGAGCTGAGAAGTAGAGGTCTAAGGTCTGGGTTACATGGGCAGAGTTCCTGCCAAGCCACTCCTCTGGGTAAGTATTTACAAAGCGTGTCCATCCTTGTGCCTAATTTTGGTTGGGCCAATGTGGTTGGGGAACTTAAAAAAAAGTCAGCCCATGTGCTGGCCCAAAAAGAATCTGCAGGCCAATGAAGCCTAAATCCACTAAAATGACCCCAGAGGACAGTGCATGCCAAAGGGTCCCCAGAGGACTAGATGATCCTGGGGACTTTGGTGTCAGATGTTCCCTTCTTCTGTCGCTGATGGGTGGAATAAAGATCACACTCTAGCCAGGTTCCCTAGCCACTTCCACCTGGTGTTGGCAAGCTGTGGTTGTGGGGTGACCTGTCCACATCTTCCACAGCTTCAAGCTCCTTTAGGGCAGAGACTACATGTCCATGAAAGTCATAACCCCTAGCACCACAGTGATGCAAGCAAACAACAGGAGCTCAGTGAATTGGTTAGCTCCGTCTCTTTATCCAGTGTGACCACTGGTGTCCCAGCTATAAAGACTGGCGACTTCATCTGTTTTACTGAGTAAAATTGGAAGAGAGACTGAGAGAGAAAGAGAGACTGGAAGATGTTAGAGACAGAGAGAGGGACAGAGAAAGGGAGGAGGCAAGGGACAGGGTGGCATGGATTCTACAGAGGTCAGTTGTCCATGCTCATTTGCAAGGCAGTGTCAAAGTCACATCTGTCACTGCTGTGGCTGTACTTGCAGACGAGAAAGTCTCTTGGAGAGGAAGCTGTTCTGATGCTTCCATCCCCAGGAGCCTCAGGGCCAGGTCCTCCCCTCCCACAGCTGGTGGGTGGCTTCCCACACACAGAGCAAATCCAGGAGAGTCACGTCTACCTGCGTGTCCCGCCAGCTGGATCCAGGGATACTTCTTCTTGAAGGACATGACAAAGGGAGACCAGTGCACCATGTTTTTTATTTTTCTCCATGATTTGCTCTAGAAACAAGCAAACAAAAAGTTCTACATTAGAAAGACAGCCACAACTTTCTGGTTAGGATGTAAATCAATGGGGCCATAAGGCAGGGGTGCCACGTCCACAGCACAGGTGCCCTTGGGACACTTCAAGCACCTTCCTGGTGTCATCCAAATGGTGCAGTCACATGTGGCATTGTCCCATTTTATAAATAGGCTTAACAAGATGCTCAGGGGGTCTCCAGGGACGAGGGTCAGGGATAGGTGACGGAGGAAGGCAAAGTGCTCCCAATCCAGTGCTCCCCTTTTCGGATCCTTCCCCAGTATGTGCCCTTCTTTGTGGTCCCTCTCAGGGCCTTGGTTTCCTCGATGTCTAGTGAGAGACAGACAGCTGTTCCACCAGGCTTCTGGGATGAATGGGCACCAGAACTCTGGAAAACGACCTCCCTCATGCCAAGTGCAATGCTCCTCTGAGGATGATTTCAGCAGGCCACTGTCACCCAGCTGCAGTGTTGCACTGCACATTCTATTTGCAGATGTGGTAGCAACAGAAGTAGCTCCTGCCTACAAGTGGTTTGAAGAAAGACTTTAAAAGGACTTTAAAGGGACAGCACTTCCCACCCATGACCTCAGTGTCCAAGGAGGTGAAAAGTCCACAGCTCTCTCCTTTACTTTCTTCTTAGGACGTTTCTTAAGTCAAATGGCCAGAAACATCAGTGGAGGAGGGGGTGTCCTTTGGACAGAAAGGAGAACTAAGGTTTAACCTTATTTTATTTTTACCACAAGCATACAGGCAGTTATTAATATTTCCATTTGTTCCTGAGCTTCCAAGTCATAAGAGAGAAAATTGGGGTTTAAATTAGTCTCATCTTGGAACCAATCTAGGTACCCTTCAACAGATGAATGGATAAAGAAAATGTGGCATATATACCTAATGAAATATTATTCAGGCATACAAAAGAATGACTTTATAACTTTTGCTGGTAAATAAATGGATCTGGAGACTATCATGCTAAGTGACATAAACCAATCCAAAAAAAACAAAGGTTGAATGTTCTCTCTAATATGCAGATGCTGACTCACAACAAGGGGCAGGCACAGAAGTTCAGGGGATTAGACAAAGGGGAATAAAGGGAAGGAAGAAGGGATGGAAACAGGAAAGACAGTAGAATGAATCGGATATAACTTTCTTCTGCTCATATATGAATACATGACCAGTAACTCCATATCACGTACAACCACAAGAATGAGATCCTAATTAGAATAAGTTATACTCCAAGTATGTATGTATACTTTCATGTATATTTAAAAAGAACAAATAAATAAATTAACCTCATCTATATAGCTCCTTACAAAAAAAATCCCTTTCCCTCCAGACAGAAATATGTCCACAGCAGGGGAAATAATCCTTATGTTAACTTTAAAAAGAATGGATCAAATGTCCCCCCAAACACTCCAGCTCAAAAGGGAGGGAAAGAACCTGTAATAGGAAGCATTTCAAGGTCCTGAGAAAGTGGGTCCCTGACCAGCCAAATCAGAGAGCAAAAGTCACAACAAGCAAGGCTCTGAGCTGGGAAAAACAAGGAACTGTGCAGAAGAGGGAGATGATGGGTCGGGGGGACCTCTCCTTTCCCAGTCCTCAAAAGCACCCGTGGAGGAAGTGGAGGCTGAGGAATCTCAAGGTGAAATCAGCCTCCTTTGCGTTTCTCTTTGGTGAGACTGCTCGGTCATCGATGCTCTGTCATCAAGTTTTCAAGTGAAAATCTGTTGAAGGAGAGGAAGTCTTCCCCACTCAACCTGGTAACTTCCGTCCCCTTCCCAGAAACTTCCACCCTGCCACCAAGACTGACTGGTTCTTAAGTGAGGGCAGCACAGTGCAAGGCCATGTGACAAAGGGCCGGCCTCTGCTGACAAGGATGTTTTTCCTAGATGGTTCTGATGGAGATGGCCAAAGAAGGCTGGGAAGGCTGCAGCACTTCTTATCTAAGCTCCCAGAAGGCTGCGTAAACAATCAGGCAGACAATGGTGAGGGCAACAATGGAGGGGCAGAATTACACAAGGAGAACCAAGCAGGAGCTCAGTCAGCGCTCTCAGAGGCCATTAAGGTAGGTCCAAAGGAAAAATGCACAGGCCCTCACCACCTGCTGGGCACATCCCTGCAGCAGAGGACAAGGGTCTGACAGGCTGTGGGCTGCAAGGAGGAAGAGGACGATGTGGTCCCACGCGGGTGCTCCCTATCCCAGGCCCTTCCCCAGCAAGGAATAGCTAAACTCCACAGTCTTCCTTCATGGCCCTTCTCAGGGCCTCTGTTTCCTCTAGAAAGCTGGTCCACCAGGCTCCTGGGACTGATGGACATGCTAAGGACCCTGGAAAATGATCTCCCTCATGCAACAAGGCAAAACAAAGATGACTACCAGAAAGGGAGGATCTTGTGTGGTGAGTCCTCATGGGGTCACAGGTAATTTGGGGACAGACTCAAGAGACAGAAGGAGACAACTCCAGCAGGACAGACCTGAAGCAGTTGGCGCCAGATCAAGCAGGCACAGAGGCTGGGAAGTGAAGGGAGCACAAGCAGGGGAGGAAGTTGTAGATGCCCCGTGGAGAAATCGGGACTCGAGAGTGAGGGATGGGTATGGGAAGGCAGCCAGGACCCTGCAGTTAGGACCCTGGCCTTCCTCACTGATGGCCCTTGAACAAGTCCCTGACCCTTTTCTTGTCTATTAAATGGGAGTAATGCATAGACCCTTTTCTCCCAGGAGATAGAGCTATTAGAAGACTGCATGGGCTCAGGGGTATTTGTGGAGAAGCCTTTAGGTCTCTGTGTTCAAGGAAGGGACACAGGGGTCTCTGAAGATACCCTGGAAACAATCATTCTGGGCTAAACAGAGGTATTGTCATAGGGACTGGAGAATAAAGACAACAGAGCCTCCGACTGGTTCAGACCCATGCTGTTGGTAAGAAGCTTCCTGCAGTCCCATAAGGACACCAGGCATAGTGAGCCTGTGACCCCAGGAGGCTGGAGGGAACCATGCTGGACAAGAAAGCAGGACATGGGCCCAGCAGAGGCACTGGAAGCTGTGAAACCTCTCCTTCCCCAATATTTCTTCCAAGGCTAAAGACCAGCGGTCCAAAACAGAAAGAGGGGTACTCCAGGGTGGGGAGCCCCTGTCAAGGTCAGCGTGTTCAAGGGCCTCCCAATACTCCTGAGCTCTGAGGA
This sequence comes from Marmota marmota marmota, assembly GCF_001458135.2. Lineage (NCBI taxonomy): Eukaryota > Metazoa > Chordata > Mammalia > Rodentia > Sciuridae > Marmota > Marmota marmota. The sequence continues at coordinate 22,010,759 of NW_026000016.1, read as the reverse complement.
GGTGGGGCAGCCTTCCAATTGATTTCCCTTTTCCCATACCTCCTCCCTCCATTTGGAAGTATTTCTTCACCATGAGAATGGGCAGAAATTCTCAAGAGTCCGGCCATCCTAAGGCTGCTCTGCCTGGACAAGGACTGTGGAATATTCCACTGGCGAGGAATGCCATGCCTCTGCCCTCGAGACTCCTGCCCTCTTCCTGGCAGCAGCATGCAGGTGTTTTCCCAGGGGGGCGTGGGGGGCGGCTGTAAAATAGCAGCACCCAGGCAGTGGCCAAGTTGCTGCCAAGCATTAAGCAAAAAAAGTTCTTTCCAGATCCAGGGCCAGGGTAGGGAGAGGAAGGTCCAGGGTGAAACATACCCTCCTGCCCTAGCTCTGAGGGGCGGAGAAAAATAAAAGGATGAGAGGACATGACAGGATCATTCCCTTCTGATGGTCCTGAGACCATAGCATCCAGCTCAGAAGTCAGACCTACTTCTGGTAGAAGCTGCTTTCCAGGTAGTGGGTGAGGGCAGGTTAGGCAGATGGTCTTGCCTCCAAGCCCTGTGCTGCTGAAGGAAGCCACAGTCCTCAGAAATGGATTTCGGGCCTCTTCCCCTGGCTAAGACAGGTGGTGAGGCAAGAAGGAAGGCAGCCAGACAACCCGGAGGAATCTCATCCAGGGGAACGTAGCACTGTCAGTCCTGGCCCTCCTCTCCAGGGTAGATTCTCAACAGCAGACTCCATGGTTTTCTAGTCCAAAACCAGATTATAGACCCAGGCTTCTGGTTTCTGAAGCTGAGCAACCAGCAACATCAAAGCGACCTTCAAATGCCTCCAACGTGGTGGTCTGGCAAAGAGTACCTGGGTACCTACTGATTTCACTGGCTTGGCTCCTCCATCACTTCCCAACCTTCGGGGGCATCCTCCGAGGACCCTTCCCAGAGTGCCCCAACAGCTCCATTGGCATGCCCAGTCCCCACTGGCACACTGGGCTGCAGGGTCCTCCTAATGTGAATCTGAGGCCATTAGCTAGCTGACTGACCAGATCTACTGGGTCATGTTGCTGGCTGGCATGCAGTTCTGGGATCTACCTATCCAATGAGTAAATGGGTGGTCTTCCTAAGTCTGCTGAGCATTGCAGTGCAGAGGGACTCACTGCTGGCTGGCATAGCTCTGTCATCTCACTGGGAGATAAAAGAGCTCATTTCCATAGATTCCCAGACGAATCCTCCAACCCCACAGCCGGCACAGGGTCTGGTGTGTGCACCTGTAACTACTGTCATTTGCCAAGGTCTGGCTATGTGAAAGGCACTGGGCCAGGGGCACATGACCTTGTTCTGACCTTCACAACAACCTGATAATTGATAGGGGAGCATTTTCTCCATTTTACCTCTGGCCCTAGGCTCAGAATTGCCCAGAGCCCTTAAGAACCCAGGGTAGAAATGATCTAACCTCCAGTGGGACTGCTCTAGCCCAGGCCGAGCCCAAGGGAGGAAGTCTAGACAGGGTCTCCAATTCCGTGTGGCTATGCAGACCGAATTCCAAACCTCCCAATGAGGTTCGTGGTCCCTGGGGATATGCAATCCTCTAGCTGATTCTCCCAGTCAGGCATCCCCAGTTGTGCTACAGGGAAACACTGTCTTAAACAAATAAGAAGGCCACCTGGCATAACCTCCACATCTGGCCTTTGTCTTCCATAACACAGGCAAAAGAGAAATGGTGGGGAGCAGGAAGTGAGGGAGGGGAAGCAAGGACCCAAAGCCACGGGCTGTGGGGAAGAAAGGACCTCGGGCCATCCACTTATGTGTGCCTTAGCCATTATCAGGATCAGCCACGTGATATTCAGGTCCAGCCCAAAATGAGTATGAAGGGCCCCTTGTCCAAAATGTAACAAGAGTGTCCAGATGGGAAGGGCAGGGTGTTAACCATGTGTGGGGCCCTTTGACAGGCCTTCTGCACTGCATGGCTCTCAAGCATGCCCAGGATGCTGTCCTGCCTCCCAAGGGGGTGTGGGGGGCGCTTTGAAAAAAAATGGTCCCATTGTTTGGTGGTGGCAGGTGACCCTGGGTCTTCATGTCTCAGTGTCCTGACTTGTGTACTTTGACAGTGATCAGAAGCTCCTCAATGCTGGGGGAAGGGGGAGAGCTCAAGGCTAGGTGCCTTCCGATCTCCTTGTGGGGCTCAGAGCAGCCTCCTGAAAAAACCTAGCAGGGGAGATGAGGAGGGTGGCAAGTCCTCAGCTTTCCGACTCATTCATCTCCTGCATGTTTTTATTCCTGGGCTGTTGGGGTATGTCTGAGCCACTCAGTGGACACCCCTCCAGTGCCCCCTCAGGAGGACTAACCACTCAGGGTCGGCACTCTCTTATCCTCAGTTGGACCCACATGCCCTCGGGTTCTGCTTCTATCTCCTAGCTACTTCCTGCCCCTCCAAACAACATGGTAATTCTCAATGCAATGTGTGTGGGGGGCGGGCAGAAAGGTTAGAGGTGCACACTCCTCTATTGTGAGGACTAAAAGATGATTAGCAGCCCTAGCGGGTCCCATCCCCTATCCACACTTGGAAATATCTGCAGTCCACTAAACTTGAACTCTTTCAGGCCTGTGAGGTTTTGCAGGCAACTAACTTCTGGTTCCATACACCCCTTCCCACCCTAGCCTCAGACTCCTAAAGGTGTTGCCATTAAGGATTTTTACAAGAGTGGCTGCAGATTGCACAGGATTTAGCTAACCCTGTGAGTACTTATAAGCTATTGCACGTGTGTGCACACGCATGTGTTACTGGGGAATTAAATCTAGGACATGTTAGCAAGCACATGCTAGCAAGCACTCTATCTCTGACCTACATCCCCAGCCCTCCCTGTGTGTATTTAAAAACTCAGCTCAGAAAACTTTCTTTTTTTAATATTTATTTATTTTTTTTTAGTTTTCGGCGGACACAACATCTTTGTTTGTGTGTGGTGCGGGCCGCACGCATGCCAGGCGAGCACGCTACTGCTTGAGCCACATCCCCAGCCCCAGAAAACTTTCTCTCTGATTTAACTTTACTTTCTGGGTTTTTCCAACTCGCCCTCGATACAGCTCCATCCCAGTTCTGGGTTTTGTTTTTTCTACCAAGGATTGAACCCAGGACTGCTCAACCACTCAGCCACATCCCCAGCCACTTTTCATTTTTTTACAATCTCACTAAATTGCTGCTGCTGGCCTTGAACTTGTGATCATCCTGCCTCAGACTCCTGAGCTGCTGGGATTATAGGCATGCGCCACTATGCCTGGTCCAATTCTGAGTTTCTGAGTGACGCCATTACCCAGCCAGCCCTAGAGATTGAGCCAAATCTTAACCAGCTAGGAGGAGGGAGATCAAACCCAACCCTCTGGGAACCTGATCAGAGGCACCTGGAGAGCATTACATTTCCAGGCAGGTGTGGGCTTTGCTCTATTTCTTACCAGAGTCCCTGTCATTCTTCTCCCAACAGCTGCAGCAGGCCTCCTGAAGACAGTGACTTACAGTTCCAAGTCTACCCTGAGGCAGGCTGCCCCTCCTCCAGTTACCCTTCTGGCCAGCTTTGATGGGCCCACGGCTGGTCACCACCCTGTAAACTAGGACCCCTCTCTCCCTCCAGCAGATTCTGTCCAAAATCCTCTGCCTCTGAGCTAAAAAGGCAGCCCATAGCCCTAGAAATGAGTTCTAGAAGGCGGCATGATAAAGCAGAGCACAATTCCAGTTTGGGGGTTAGAATGAATTTCTGCTCTACCAACTCCCTCTTCGGCTGGGCCCAGACTCGAGCATCCTCATCTTTAAACTGGGCATCCATACAGAGAGAACTCAAGGAGGCAGTAACCATACACAGGTGCTCTGCATGTGGTGGTGGATGGGCAGACCAATGCATTAGGCATTTAAATGTGACTTCTTTGCATGTGCAGACTCAGATCCTCGTGCATACACACACAGCAAAGAGTTACCCTAGCTATGTTGTTTTTGGAGTCACAAAATACAGAGATTATTTCCCTTTTCAATATTTGACAGATTTCCCCATCATCTCTTTTACTATAAGTAGAAGGAAATTCTTTCTTTATAATTTTCTGTTCACTTTGTTTTTGACTTCTGTGTATTTTATTATTTTTAATGCAATACTTTTTCCTCCAAGGCACAGTGAACTGGCAAGAGTCCAGTGGGGCCCTTCCAGGAGACCATATTGCCAGGTGGCAATCAGATAAGCTAACTGTGTGATTAATTGATTAAAAGCTTCCCCTCCAGTGAGAAGCAGCTCCAGAACTCTCACAGGGTGGCTTTAGCCCTCTGAATCTATGACTCCAGGAGAATCTGAGCTGGTGTGAGCCCAGCTATGTCGATATCAGTTTCTGGTTCAGAAGGTCAAAGAAGTTGCAAAAAGGAGAGAGAATGAATTCCCAAACCACCCATTTCAGGTGTTCAGAACACTGCTAAGCACCACTAAAGAGCAGTGTTCTTAGGGTCAATAGTCAGAGTTTTCAATTTCATTTTATAAGGGGGGATTATGACCATTTTTAGCCCCTGTCCCAACTGACTCATTCCTCCAATTTGCTACTTTTTCCTCCAGCACTTCCCTTTTTATTTAAATAGTTTGATAACTCTGCTAACTTCTATTTTTAGATAATTATAAAGAAAGAATTTCCATCTACTTATAGTAAAAGAGATGATGGGGAAATCTGTCAAATATCAGAAAAGGGAAATAATCTCTGTATTCTGTGACTCCAAAAACAACACAGCTAGGGTAAGTCTTTGCTGTGTGTGTATGCACGGGGATCTGAGTCTGCACATGCAAAGAAGTCACATTTAAATGCCAAATGCATTTCTGGGTATTGTGGTAACATCTTATGGACACCTTATAGCACTGATAGCATTATTTCCATTTTGTTAATTATGAAACACATTCAGAGACATTAAGTAACTTGCCTCAGGTCACACAGCTTCCAAGTTTTATGCCATTTAATTCTGAGGATTTTTGCTTCAGCAAACAGAAGACTGGGCCCCTGATGTTTCTCCTGTTTCTCAGTCTACCTGACTCTACTCCATTTATAAAATAGTGTCACACAACATACCTATAATCCCAGGACTTGGGAGGCTGAGGCAGGAAGATTGAAAGTTCGAGGTCAGCCTCCCACACTTATTGAGACTCTGCCTCCAAATAAAAATAAAAAGGGCTGGAGATGCAGCTCAGGGGTAGAGCACCCCTTGGCTCAACCTGTAGTACCAATAAATAAATAAATAAATAAAATAAAACAAAATCACACATAAACAGCAAGTGCTTTGTCACAAGAGTGACCTTTCAGATGGGGGAGGCCTGAATAAAGACCTGCCCTCCCCTCTTCCAAGTCCGTTCCCAGAAGGTCCTGGCGGACACAGGCTTTAGGGAAGGCACATTTGACAAAGCGCTAAAAGCAGAGGAGGGAGGGTCCGTTCCGTGTCAAAGCTCCTGTTCTGCTCTTGCAAAAGTCTAAGTGAAAGTCATTGAATTTTCCATGTTTGGAAAAAAAATGTTTTTTTCTTCCTCCTTCTTCTTTTGGTCTTTCTAAAAAAGCAGTTAGGGTTTCCCTAGTGATCAGTGCGGCCTTCACAAGGGAAAGGCCTGCTGCTTCTCCCAGGCTGCAGCGGCCAACTTTGTTCTTTGTGCTCTCCCCTGGCAGAGCCTGCAGTGACACAGGGTGCGAGCCCAGGCAGGTAGGGCCCTGGGCTCAACAGCTCCCTCCTGGGTCCTGGGCAGAAACCTGGAGGCGGCCCAATGCACAACTTGCTCTGCCAAAAAGGAGCCCTGAGCTGAGAGGAGGAAGGCCAGGCCTTTCAAACCAAGACACCGAAGATTGGAAAAATAAAGCCCAGGGACTTGGCAGGGCAGGTAGCTCCAGCTAAAAATAAAATCTAGATTTAAGACTAACTGCCTTCCCCCATTAGCAAACAAGAATCCCCTGAAAACCAACTGCAAAAATGCTGTGTGAAGAAGACTTTAGTCTATGTTTTATTTTATTCCCTCCCTGACCCAGCCCTCTCACCATGTTCCCACATCCGGGTGGCCCAGAGCTTCTCCAGAGCTGCCCACCCAGCTGGAACTTCTTCTCACCTTTCCTTTTCAGCCCCACCATGTAGTGGGGAATTATGCCACAAGCTGCAGCTGGGCTTGTACAGGTTGAGGATAGTTTTCTAAAATGCTTGGGACCAGGAGTGTTTCAGATTTTGGAAAATATGCAAACATATAATGAGATCTCTTGGGGATGGGATCCAAGTCTAAACATGAAATTTACTTCTGTTTCATATATACCTTGTACATACAGCCTGAAGGTAATTTTATACAAATTTTTAGTGCACCTGTGTTTTGACTGCGAATGCCATGTGAAGTCAGGTGTGGAGTTTCCATTTGTGGCATCACCTAGGTGTTCAAAAGCTTTTCCATTTTAGAGCATTTCGGATTTGAGATTTTTGGATTAGAGATGTTAATTCTATACCTCCTTTAAAAATCAGTGCTGGTCTGGGGCAGGAAAACAAGGATAGTGGGTATTAGATCAACCCCTGCAGGCCAGATGCCCTGGTTACCACAGGCATGAGAGGCATGTACTGGCTTTGTGTCCTCTTGGGGTGAGTGTTCTGTCTTCTCCACTCCTAGCAAACCATTAGGGCCACCGTACTTGGGGTGTGCGGTGTGTGGAACTGGTCAAACAGGAGGTGGAAGTTCTGGATGCAATTTTCAAGCCCCTGCTAACTCTTACTGAGGGCCACCTCCTGGCTCAGTTCACTCCTAGCAGCATATTCTGGTAATATCCAGGAAAATCCTAAGTGTCTGCCCAGCTGTTCCCTCCTGATTAGTTATTTTCTTCCTGTTACAACTCACAGTTCAGTTTCTAGACCATGGGTAGCACCCAAACTGGCACCTTGAGGGTCCTTCCACCTGGTCACTCTCCCTCCTCCATTATCATCCCAGGAGGCTGTCTTAGACCCAGGAGGCAAGGACAGGGCTGCCCGTGTAGAGTCTCATCTGAGTTCCCTGAATACTTAGGAGCAGGAAGAAGCAGGATTCCACCAGGGCCAGAGGACCAACCTCAGATACCTCCCTGCACTCACTAGGCACCCTCAGCTTCTCAGGTACCCTCTGAGATCCAGCAGAGGAGGCCATCTTTTTGTCCCACATCTGTCCACCTCCAGGTCCCTGCTCTGCAGTGGGCTCTGCCCTGCCTGCCCACTCTCCCTTCTCCTTTCTGTGCATCCACATCCTACCTCTCCTTCCACAGATCCCTCTGGAATTTGCAAACTTGCCCTGCCTTCTCGGTGAAGCCTCTTTTGGGGTGTTGCAGCCCCACAGCATTCCTGGGATCCTCCCCACAGCTCTACCCTTGAGTGCAAGTGATTCTTATGTACCACACGTCATGTCTGTCAGTGGTGGGAATGCTCCTGGAGGACTGGGAATCTGTCCTAACCCTTTGGTATATCCCCAAGCTGGATTCCCAGTAAATCTGCAATACTCCTAAGAAAATTCTTCAGGGTCCAACAGACAGTAAGGGCTCAAGCCTAGAAGAGAAAACATACCCAAACCAATGTTCACCCTGCTGTACCCTCACCTATTCACACCTGGATTTTTCCAGAGACACCTCCAGATATCAGGAAGGGCTTGCATATGCAAACTTCCTGTTCTGTCTGCCTGGGGTTGTCTCCATGTGCCCCACAGTTTGGCAACCTGGCTGGCCCCACACACAAGAGTATCTGGAGGATCACCTTTCACTCAGGTTAGTTCACCTTGCTTTTCCCCTTGCTCTGGGATGTCCTTGCTGGTGGATAACATCCACAGCCAGGACACAGGGGACACCAACAAAGAAGGCTCTTCCACTAGAGACTCTTTCAGATTCACCCTCCATCCCTTGTCCTCATTTTCCATGAGCTGGCATCAAAGGGGGCTGTAGTCTTGCCAAACCAGTCTTTTTTTGGTTATCCAAGAATCGAGGTGTCCTTCACCCAAAATGGAAATGTTCCTAACCCTCCCCACCAGACAGGGCCCAGAAAATGTTCCATCTCTGGTGAGAAGGTCACTAGCTTGGCTCTTCCCTCCTCCTCCCTCTTGGAGTCCATCCTCTTAAGAGGGGAAACTGAGAATGATGTGGAGCCCTAGGAAATGCCTTGGTCCACACAGAGCCCAGTATGGCTCCCACACCAGGAGGCCATCCGGGTGGGAACCAACAATAGGCGGAAATAGGGAGCAACAGAGGAGGGGGCCGGGAAGGGAGCCCGAGGGTGGGCAGACTCTCACACCACACTTCCTAATGGATAAAGCCCAGAGGACATAGAGTCTCAGCCTTTCCTCTGGGAAAGGGCGCCTGGGGCTCTGCCCAGCTGCTGAGGGCCACCCCTGCAACATGCACCAGCTCCCCCTTCCCCCTCCCCCACCATCGCCCTTCACCTCTTCCACTCCTCCCCAGAGATTTTATTTTTATTTTGGTAAATGCAAAAAACAAGCCTGAGTTACATAGGGTGGAAATCTACTGAGGGCTTTCACTGGCAACAGACAATCAAGGCTAAAGTTATGGAATGCTAAGCACCCCAGAGTTTCTTCTGGGCCAATCCCTCAAAAGGACCAGTCAGGATGTGAGACCTCAACCCCACCCCAACACCTTGGGAGGGCTTTGCTGGCCTGGGGAGCTAGAGCCACTTAATCCTTCCTTCTCAGCCCCTGCAGGAGTGAAGCAGAGCCAGAGTACATGGGCTGTTCTGGTAACAGTGGAGACAGCTGATAAGCATTATAAGCCAACCACAGCCAGACACAGTGTTAAGTATTTGATATGCATTGTGTATGTACAATAATAAAAGTGCCTCAACCTACCACAGAACTGTTCTCATTATCCCATTTTACAGAAGGGGACACTGTGGCACAAAGAGATTAGAAAATTCATCCAAGGTTCTATGGACAGTATGTCTGAACTGGGATCTGAATCTAGGCAGACTGGTTCCAGGGTCCAAGCTCTGTGTCACCTGCTTGACTACCTCATTTCTTGCCATTTGTAATAAGTAACTTTATAGCCAGATTAAACTCAAGTTTAGATCCTGTTATTCCTGGCCAGTGGTATTAGGCAGGTTACCAAACTTCTCTAAGCTTCGGTTCCTCCTTATCTGCCAAGTGGGAATACCACCTATCCTGCAGCGATGCTTTCAGGATTAAATAAAACCAAGTGTTGTGCCGGCTACAGGAGCGCTCAACCTCTCACTTGAACAATCTGGTCTCTGAGCTCTCAAGGGCAACAGCGCAGGTAGGATGAGACCTAGGGGATACAGCTCCAGACTTTCAGTGGATATTAGCAGTGGGGCCAGACTACCTCTTCTCTATCTCATCCCCAGCCTTTGAATCCCACCTTTCTGGGAGGAAAGTTGAGGCAAAGGCCACAGCTGACAGGAAGTGGGTCCTTCCTAACAGTCTATTCCCTAACAAAAGCAGACTCCTCCCTTAATTAAGCAAGGTCTTTCTGAAACTTCAAAACACCCAGGAGCCACTGTTTGTTTAATACTTGGGATTGAACCAAGGGCGCTTAACCACTGAACCACATCCCCAGCCCTTTTTAATTTTTTTTTTTTTTTAATTTTGAGACAGGGTCTTGCTAGGTTGCCCACAGCCTCCTTAAACTGCTGAGGCTGGCTTCAAACCTGCGATCCTCCTGACTCAGCCTCTCTAGTTGCTGGGATTACAGGTTTGTGCCACCACACCCAGCTCAGGAGCCACTAAGCCAAGTGTGAGAGAGCATGAAGACAATGAGGTAGCCTGGCACAAAGGTCACCACCAATAATACTGAGTCCTTGCAGACCCCACTCCCCATCCAGGGATCTGTGTGGCCTGCAGTAAGAAACTCAGCTAGTTCCCCAGGGAGATGTGGCTTGGCAACAGGACCCAAACTCTATGGGGTAGTCACCTGTAGAAACACTGCTTTATTATTTGCTGAAGATAACATTTAAAAATTCAGGAATCTGAAAGGGAATTTTATGCAGAATGCTAAAGGATCTGAAATGTCACCTTTGCTCCACTGACTCTCATAAGCACAGCATTGCTGAAGGAAACCAGTTTCTGAGCTAACAGCTCCTTGCCAGGCATGGTGGCTCTGGAGGCTCTGGAGGCTGAGGCAGGAAGATAACAAGTTCAAGGCCAGCTTCAGCATCTTAGCAAGGCCTAGCAATTTAATGAGAACTTGTCTCAAAATAAAAAATAAATAGGACTGGGGATGTGGCTCAGGAGTTAAGCACCCTTGGGTTCAATCCCCAGTACCCCCCCACACCCCTCAAAAAAATAGAAACTCCCTTATACCCTCTACGCTACGGACACTCATGGACAAAATACTACCTCTTAAGTTGATTCTGGGAATGCAGAAAGTGCTTGTAAGAGATTTGGTTAAGAGGGTTACCCTGAAGTAACTCCAAAGCTGGAATTTTGGAAACTCCCACCTAAGGAATTTCTAACAAGGAAACTCTTCAGGAAGGACTCAAGAGCTTACAAGTGGTATCAAATATTTAGCTATATTTAGAAAATTATTTCCAAGCAAGATACATTGGTGCAATTCATATTTCAGAAAGATATACTGATTTGCCTGTGGCTAACTGGCGCTCAGCATATGGTAATACAGATTTGCAGAGAACCAGAAACCCCAAGCTACTTTCTGAAGAAGGCTGTACAGCCTGGCCCCAAAGAGGCTGATGCACAGTTCAGAATTGTGCTATGAGTCACCCAGCTTCCCTCTCCCGGCTGGCTGGAGCTGTGCAGGCCAGAGTCCCCTTCTCACTTCATCAGCCATGCATCTGTTCACGTGTAGACTGCTGGAGGCACAGGAAACGGGTGAGTATGAACAAGTGCCATCAGCCCTGGGAACGAGGCTGTCCCCCGGGTGGTGGTGACGTCTTTGTGGGAATGTGTGATTTTCATAAACAGATTGACTCATCACCCTTTCTCATGCATCTGTCGACTGGGGCCTGGTAGTGGCAGCAGGGTGCTTACTTAGCACTATCACCTGCAGCATAAGGATCCCAGGGCCCCCCTAAGAAGCAGGAAGCACAATGGCCTCCCTTTCTCAGAGAAACAGACAGGGGCAGAGGGATCTCCCAGGCAAGTGTTCCCATCTGGGGCAGACCTGGGGGTCCTGCTCAAACTCCTAACCCTGAAAGCCCACATGCTCAACTGCTGCCAGGTTCTCTCACCCAGTGGGAACAGGGACAGCTCACCACAGTTTCCCTCATTTTTTGCATTAGGCTATATTTTATATTGCAATTTTATAGAGTAGCTCCTGGGATTATTACAGACAGAATATGTTTTCACCAAACTGAGGTTGGGCCCTCCAGTGTAAAAGAAAGGGGCCAAAAGCTTCATTTCAGGCCCTCTCTGCCCTCCCCTCAGACTGACAGGGAGGAAAAATCAACAAACCTTCAGCAACATTCATATATGCCATTCATTTTTCTATCTAAAGGATCTTCAAGCTTGGACCTCTTGCCTACATGGCTTACATTAGACTCTTGTTAAAATGGAAGAACTTGAGAGCATTTGGTTAAACAAAATAGGTCAGACTTGGAAAGTCAAGGGTCATGTATCTTTTCTCATATGTAGAAGCTACTGAGAAAAAGAGGGGGGTGGCACGGGGAGTGGGGAAATCTCATAAAATTAGAAGGGAGAGCAGCTGAGTAGAGGAAGGGGATTCCGGGAACAGAGGGGAGGAAAGAGGAGACACCAGGGCATAAAATTGACAAATTATGTTATGTGCAAGTATACCACATAGAATTCTTTGCATGTCACAAAAAAAATCCACTATTATGTATAATTATAATGCAACATTAAAAAATTATTTTTAAAAAGAAGACCATTCCATATCCTTCCTACTGAGAAGGGGAAAGGAAACATTATTAAGGGACACACATATTTCTCTGAAGAATGCATTCTGGAATGGCAGAGGATGAAACAAAGGTGACCCCTGAGGTCCTTGCAGCCAGAGATCCTGAGCTGAAATCACCATGGAGTCACTTGGAAGAATGGTCTGCTCTCACAGACAGGGTTTTTCATCCTTAACTGGCTCCAAGCCTCCAGGTTCAGGAAGCAGGATCTGAATGTGTGCCTTTGACAATCTATGAAGCCAGCGAACATCCTTAGCAAGTCTACCTGCTATCTGCTAAGCACTGTATATATATCCCAGTGGAAGTCACAGAGCAGTTTCTGAGCAGGGAGTCTGGCTAGGGTCTGAGAGCTACGCTAGGTGAGCAATGCAATTCACTCAAGGACTCCATCCTAGAGGGAGGGACTCCGGACTTTCACAGTGACTCTAGCCCTCTTGCAGGCTCAGCCCCTCCGAGGTCTCTGGGGATAGCCAGCATGTAAGAACTGTAACATCATTTCTAGGGAACAGAACCAGCTGGATGATTTCTTCCCCTTAACTTTTGATGCTATTAATAGGGCACATCTGTCTCTGAGTGAAGTCACCAAGGAAAAACCCACATGGAGAAAAATAGTTTTAAACAGTCGTCACTTCAATTTTCGGAAAAGGAAGCAAGTCAATAAACTGCCAAAGAATTCCAGAATTCAGGGTGACCGAGGAAAATGGAAAGTATGTGCCCTGGGAATGCAGGCAGCTGAGCTATGTACACACCACTTGGCCAGCAGGATGTGAAGGGACCAGAAAACCCTCAAACGGTTTCCTCTTCCCTTTTCCCAAACTTACTTCTTTCCTTTCCCCTTAACAGAAAAACCAGCCAGCAAAGCTCCCCCTAAGCCTGGATCGAAAAATCCATCAGCAACAAGTGACCAGATGATAGAGGGAAAAGGTTCATGCCAAAGAACAGCAGACATTCTTTTTTCAGTTTTAATTTTTTTCTAAATTCATTGCCAACATTTAAAAAATCCAGATTTCCAATGCCTTTTTGAAGGGCCGCAGCTGAGCAGCAGCACCTTGGGATGCTCTTTCTCTGTCAGCTGGCCTCTGACAGCATCTGGAGTTAGCCACTGGATTTAGAGACAAAGGAAAGTGCTGAGGAAAGCCATAAGACTTCCACTGTGGTCTTCTTACAGGCCACATAAATGTAGTCAAGTCACCTGATTTGCTGGGACGCAAACAGAGATGAAAACGCACAGCCATGCAACATCTGTTAAACTGTACGCAGGATTGGGCAGGGAGGCAAGGAAGTGCTTGGAAACTGAATGTTATACCACATGCAAAGTCAGACGTGACCATTCAAGGTCTACAGGATAAAGCACACAGACCACCAAATCCACCTGACCCAGTCTTTCCTGCTCTACTGGCTGCTCAGTAGGGAAAGGGGAATATCTTCACATAGCAGCTGCATAGTGCACGACTCTGACTGACCTGCCTCCAAGGTGGGAATTTATAAATGGGGGCACATGGCATTTGGGATTGCCAGCTATGACCCAGCCTGGGCAAGGAGATTCTCAGGGGAACCTTTAAGGTAGGCCTAGGAGGAAGTCAAACATGTTGGCCATGAAACTCAACACTCAAAATGCCAGAGGAAAGTCTTGGTATTTCATAGTGCACCAGCCAACTGTATTTTGAGTGTTGACCCAAAGGTGTGGCCATCTTCTCTCTTCCCCACCAGCCTGCCAAAAGAGAAAGAAATGACAGAAATGACCATGGAGGGCCAGCTACCAATGGGCTTCTCAGTAGAGAGATAAGGAGAGGGTTAAATGATAGAAAGTAGAGGAAAAGAAGAATTCAAACTATCATTATTTGTTGACAACATGATTCTATACTTAGAAGATCCAAAAAAAAAAAAAAAAAAAAAAAAACCTCCACCAGAAAGCTTCCAGAATTAATAAACAAATACAGCAAAGTCGCAGGATATAAAATCAATACCCATTAATCAAATATATTTCTATATATCAGTGATGAATCCTCTGAAAGAGAAATTAGGAAAATTACCACATTCACAATAGCCTCAAAAAAAACAAAATATTTGGGAGTCAACTTAACAAAAGAGGTGAAAGATCTCTATAATGAAAACTACAGAACACTAAATAAAGAAATTAAAGAAGACCTTAGAAGATGAAAAGATCTCCCATGCTCTTGGATAGGCAAAATAAATATTGTCAACATGGCCACACTACTCAAAGTGCTACACAGATTCAATGCGATTCTGACATCATTCCTTATAGAAATAGAAAAAGCAATAATGAAATTCAATTGGAAAAATAAGAGACCCATATTAGCCTTAGCAATCCTTAGCAAGAAGAGTGAATCAGTAGGCATCACAATACCAGATCTTAAACTATACTACAAAGCTATGGTAACAAAAACGGCATGGTATTGGCACCAAAATAGACTTGTAGACCAATGGTACAGAATAGAAGACACAGAGGTAAACTCACATAAATACAATTATCTTATACTAGACAAAAATATACATTGGAGAAAAGATAGCCTCTTCAACAAATGGTGCTGGTTGAACTGGAAATCCATACACAGCAAAATGAAAATAAATCCCTAGCTCTCACCATGCACAAAACTCAATTCAAAATGTATCAAAAACCTAGGAATTAGTCCAGAGATCCTGCGCCTAATAGAGGAAAAAGTAGGCCCAAATCTTCATTACGTCTGATCAGGCCCTGACTTCCTTAACAAGACTCCTATAGTGCAAGAAATAAAACCAAGAGTTAATAAATGGGATGGACTCAAACTGAAGCTTCTTTTCAGCAAAAGAAACAATCAATGAGGTGAAGGGAGACCCTACATTTGGGGAGCAAAATTTTGCCACACGCACGTCAGATAGAGCACTAATCTCCAGGATATATAAAGAACTCAAAAAACTTAACACCAAAAAAACCCCACAAATAACCCAATCAATAAATGGGCTAAGGAGCTGAACAGACACTTCTCAGAAGAAGATATAGAAACGATCAACAAATATATGAAAAAATGTTCAACATCTCTAATAATTCAAGAAATGTAAATCAAAACTACTCTAATATTTCATCTCATGCCAGTAAGAATAGCAGTTATCAAGAACACAGACAACAATAAATGTTGGCGAGGATATGAGGGAAAAGGCATACTCATACACTGCTGGTGGGGCTGCAAATTGGTGCAACCAATCTGGAAAGCAGTATGGAGATTCCTTAGAAAACCTGGAATGGAACCACCGTCTGACCCAGCTATCCCATTCCTCGGTCTATACCCAAAGGATTTAAAATCAGCATACTATAATAACACAGCCACATTAATGTTCAAACAGCTCAATTCACAATAGCTAAACTGTGGAAGCAACCTAGATGCCCTTCAATGGATGAATGAATAAAGAAACTGTGGTACATATACACAATGAAATATTACTCAGCATTAAAAGAGAATAAAATTATAGCATTTGCAGGTAAATGAATGGAGGTGGAGAATATCATGCTAAGCAAAGTAAATCAATCCCAAGAAACCAAAGGCCAAATGTTCTCTCTGATAAGTGGATGCTGATCCATAATGGGGGGCTGGGGCATGGGAAAAATGGAGGAACCTTGGGCAAAACGGAGGGAAGGGTGGGGAGGGTGCATGGGGGCAGGAAAAATGGTGGAATAAAATGGGCATCATTACCCTAGGTATGTGTATGATTGCACGAACGGTGTGACCCTACTTTGGGTACAACCAGAGAAGTGAAAAATTCTGCTCCATTTGTGTACAATTAATCGAAGAACATTCTGCTGTCATGTACAACTGACTAGAACAAATAAATAAATATATATGTAGGTATAAATAAATATATATAAGTAGGTATATATGACAACAGAATGCATTTTGGTTCATTGTACACAATTGCAGCACAACTTTTCATTTCTCTGGTTGTACACAATGTAGTGTCCCACCATCTGTGCAGTCATACATATACCTAGGGTAATGACATCCATCAACGCCCAGGGAGTGGAAGGGACTTAACCAGGACCACAACTCAGCAGAGAAGGAGCTAGGGAAGAACCTCAGTGCTGCCTGAACAGCAGGCCACCTGCTCTTCCTTATCCTTTCCCTCCACAGGTGTCTACACCTAGGGAGAGCAAACCCATCCTGCTAGGCTCTCCCCAGGCTCCCAACCCCTTTCTGACTATGACAGCCTTCACTCATTCCTCCTGTCTAGGAACTCCAGTGGCCCTTGCTGCCCATTTTCCCTTCCTTTTGCACATTACCACGTTGCGTAATTTATCCATTCAAATCTAGACTGTGTTCTAGTTCAGGCCTAAATCCTGGGAGGCCCACCATTCACTAAAAGGATGAACATGGGCCTCAAGAACTGAAATGGAGGGTAGAAAAATAAGTAATGATTTTTGTAAAGAAAAGTGCAGATATTGTGCTACAGGAAATCAGAAGGGGGTAATACTTCAGAAGAAGGGGGATAAATTAAGGAAGTTTCATGGAAAATGTGGTATTTAAACTGAATCTTGAAAGCTAAGATGGATAGCATGTATGTGTAAGCGTAGAGACTGAGGGTAGGATTTTAGGCCTGGGAAAAGCAAGAGCCAAAGCAGAAAAACAGAAAGGCACACAGAGAATAGCAAGCAGCACAGCTCGGCAGGCAGGGATGGCCAACGAAGCAGCTGGCTGCAGAGGCAGGAGATAAGAGGGTACATTGCCTACAGGGAATTTAAAACAATACTAAAACTGATAGACTTTTATCATCATGACTAGCAGACAATTCAAATTAACATATTCCAGCTCACCCAACATTTTGACTAATCCTTAATAACTGCGCTACTTTCTACTTTAAACTTTTCTCTTTTGAGTGCCTCACCATGCTAAGCAAGGGCTCTATCACTAAGTTACATTCCCAACCATAGACTTTTTAGTATGCCTCACACATGCTAGGCAAGTGCTCTACCACTGAGCCATAACCCCAGCCCTCAGCCATAGACTTTTAATAATATATGTAAGCTTTGAATTCACATGGACTTATTACCTGTCCTTGAACAAATATTAAATTCTATACTGAAGTTCTTTCAGAGAACTTGCAGTTATAGTCAGCCACTGACACACAGACTCAGTTCCCCATGTTCAAGAGAGGTTCACAGGATTCTATATCAACAGAGCTCACTCTGGTGTGGCTTGTCACCCAGATCCTGTGTTATTACATGTTCCTGAACTAGATGCCCAGATCAGACATAAAAGTGGAGGCACAGGCATTATAAGGACAAAACATTGAGCCTGATTTTCTTGCACCCATCCTGTCACCTGAGGAGACCACTGGGAGTTTCAATTTGTGTTTTAAACTTTTCAACAGCAGAGACCGTTAAAATCCTGATGAACTAAAGACAGGGACAGTATTGCAACATCTGGAATTTATTGTGTCATGGCATTTTTGTTAATTTTTGCCAGATCTCCTTTATGTTTAAGATTTTTTTTTAAATCTACTTGTATATCTGTTGCTTTTCAGTGAAAAACTTTTCAAAATGAGTGTGAATAAAAAATACTTTACAACCATCTATGGGAGGAGATTGACAAATCTGGTTCTGTCTACTAAATGTGTTGAAAACACAAAGAAGACAGACTTTCATGAAGTCTGACAAGTTTACAGAAGATTCAGAAACTGAAACTGTAGGATTCTTATTAATCACTGCTATAGACCAATATATGTAAGTATAATTTTCCAAAATAAGCATAATGTGATTATGAAGTATTAAATCCATTACTAACCCTTCCCCCTTTTTTACTGGCATGATCATATACACAAAATTCAACAACAGAAAAATTTCACTGCTTGTATTTATTTTCTAACCATTATTATTTGTTTTATTTCTCAATTATTTACTGAAAATAAATTTGTCACTACAGAAGAGGGGAATATTTTTTAAAAATCATCTACTAGCTATTCCACTGGTTCAGATTTCTGATGAGAAGGTGTTAATAGAACAGAAAGGGAAGTTTCTGGAATAACTAAGTGAAGATCAGCAAAGGCCTTGACTTTGAGCTAATGAACTTGGAATCAACTCTTGATAAATGACAAAATTACCATGAACTCTGACTCTCCAAAATGTAATACTTCTAAGAATCAAAAGCAAAAAAAATCTGCAAACCAATGCAAAATTCAAATAAACTGGAGAAATTGTCTTATAAAACATTATGGTTGGGCTGGGGATGTGGCTCAAGCGGTAGCGCGCTCGCCTGGCATGCGTGCGGCCCGGGTTCGATCCTCAGCACCACATACAAACAAAGATGTTGTGTCCGCCGATAACTAAAAAATAAATATTAAAAAAAAATTCTCTCTCTCTCTCTCTCTCCCTCTCTCACTCTCTCTTAAAAAAAAAAAAACATTATGGTTGAAGGTTTAAAGAGATTTTTGAATAAAAAGAATCAAGCAAATGCATAAGAAAAACTGTAAGATGCCAATAGATAACCTGATTACATCCATATGATTCAACATACATATAATGAAAACAATAAACTGCATACTAAATTCACAAAAAACAGAAAAATAATAAAGACTATTAATGGTGAGAAGATTACAGCAGGATGTACACAAATACACTGTTGGGACACATCCCAAATGCCATGATCTTTTGGGAAAACAGCTCAGGAATATGTTTCAAGGCCCATAATAATGTCTCAACCTTTCATTTACTTATTTTACTTCTGGAAATCTACTTAAGGAAATACTTTAAAATATGGAAAAAGTTACAAGCACAAAAATGTTAATTAAGCCATTGTTTCTAATAACAATAGTATTGAAAATAGCCCAACATTCAACAATAGAGGAATGACTAAATAAATTATGGGTACATCCTTGGGATTGATCATTCAGTCCTTAATGATAAAGATTAGAAAGAAACATGGAAATTTTTGCTACAATGGGGGAAGAGAGGGATGGGCTATGAAAAATGGACATACTTTATATTTTAGTTTTTGCACTGCTGGAAATCAAACCCAGAGTCTCACACATACTAGGCAAATACTCTTCCACAGTGTTCAACCCCCAGCCCCCAAATGGACATACTTCAAAGATTGAGTAGAAATAAACCAATTTATGGTTGCAGTAGTAGGTATTCCTGCACATTAATTTTAAACTGACTTTAATAAACCATTTGAACTTTTGATCCCTATTGATTTATATTCCATTGTACTGCATGCAAGTAAATGTGTAAGCATCCTCAAATCCTTTTTGAGTCAAGTAAAATATAAACTGACCAATTAATTAATAAGCAACAGAATCACATGCTTAGTTTTGATGGTAAGTTTATACTAATAGATGTTCTTTCTCTTTATTTTCAAATTTTATGTACTGTGGTTAGCTTACTTTTACAATTTAAAAATTATACAGATCACCAAATAAACAGACGACATGAAGAAACCGCAGCCATATCTCACTCAGCTCCTTTGGTGCCTCTTCCTGTATCTGCTCTGAGAACATGGTCCCCTCCAAAAGCTCCCTTCATCTGAGGGAGCAATAGAGCTTCCTTCCCCTCTATGAAGGTTCCACAAGGTTAAGACTGAAAAGTTCCCTGAATGGGCTGACTGCTCTAGACACCTAGTGAAGGGCCATTTTGATAACAGACATCTAGAACCATAAGGTGAAGGAGACTTTTCCAACATTCAAAAGCATGGCAAGAACAGGAATGGGAAGTTACTTACATAGGAAATCCTTCCACAAAGAAAAAAAAAAAAGATCAAAGCAGTGAGCAGCTTGGGAGCAGGGTTCATGATATCTTTGTACCCTTTACTAGAAACTCAGTACTCAATAAAGAGACTTAACAAATGTCATTGCTCATGGATTCGTTTGTTTATTCATTCATTCATTCATTCATTCATTCATTCATTCACTGTTAGACAAATATTTGCAGATGTGCCACCATTCTAGGTGTGAAGGATTTAGCAGTGAGCACAACACAGTCCCTACCATTGAAGCAGCTTCCCTTGTAAATGGAGGGAGGAGATGATAAATAAGCATATATTGCATCAGGTGGCAATAAATATTTTGAAGACAAATAAAGTCAGGTAGAAGAAAAGGGAGCAGCTGGAGGGTATGATGAGAAGAGTATGATGTCTTTGATGGGCCTTTTCTGAAGGAAATGTGGGGCTGGACCATGCACTGGAGAAGGGAAAGGCAGTAGAGGGAACGGCCAAAAACCTGGGCCTTGAGACTGGGTGTGCTGGCAAGTTTAAAAGCTGGTAGGAACAGCAAATGGAGTATGAATGGAGTGTGCAAAAGGGGTGGTGGAATAAAAAGAGATCAGTACCTGCACAGTTTTCCAGGCTGTTAATAGGATTTGGGATGTTATGTGAGGTGGAAGGCCACGGAAGTGTTTTAAGGGAGGTGTGTCATAATCCAGCTTACATTCTAAAGGATCATTCTGCCTGTGTGTAGAGTGAACCTGGGGAACAGAAAGCAGATGGGAAAGGGTGAAAACAACAAAGATCAGATGTGAGGCCACTATAACTGTCCAAAGGAGAAAAGAAGATGGATTTCTTTTTTAACCCTTTACTTTAGACCAGGGCTCTTTCATGAGGAGCATGTTCTGTTTTAGTAATCCTTCAAACTGGAGGTGTGATCTGTTGAAAGAAAATGCCTTCAAAGGCCAATAAAGAAGTGGGAAGAGCATTTTTGTGCCACAGATAAAGAACTGGTCCACAGGCAGGGGTGGGGAGCATCGTGCCAGGTATGCTATAAAGAAGGATATGTCCTTCCTCGGTGGGAGGCAGTATCACTGAATGGATCTCAGATTTACTTAGGTTGGGCAGCAACCTCACTGTCTTCACACTGCAGCTCCTAAGACAGATGTGAACTTGGGAAGGGAAATAGGCCCAGGTAGAGATCTTGCCCTTGGCTTCTGTGCCTCAATTCCAGTAATTAAAAATCAAAACCTGTCATACCCAGAATGATGGCCCTTCCTAACTGGAATCCTGCTTGTGAAAGTGATAAGCATGCATTAGATAGTACCAAGTGTAAGGCAAGGACATTCTTCTAGAAAGTCCCATTTAAAATAGATGAATTGGACAAACCATGCAAACATAGGCTCTGTCTTGCTTAGAGGGGGAGATGATTTAAGGAAAGCTAACACAAGGCCATTGGTTGGTCTAAAGACAATCACAGCAACCAGGTGGGCAACAAGCGCTGCCCAATTCCAACCTGTAGTGAAAGTGATAATGACGTTTCCAGTACTGAGATATTTCTGGGAAAAAGTGGGCCTGTGTATCTCTGTTTGGATCTTGCTTGTATTCTGTATCTTGTATCTGTGTATCTTGCTTTCACCTATAAAACTCTCACTTATAAAGGGATCCTCTGAAATTCCCTAGCATCTTAGGTAGGTCTTTCTGAAGCTTCTAGATATAGAGCAGATATAGGAGGTAAGGACGGCATAGTATAAATACAAACTACAGACACTGTGTAGATAAAGACTGACCCATCCATATACATTAGATACATGTTAAATGTTGACATTTCCTGGCTTTTCAATTTTATCATCTGTCTTCACAAAGCAAGAAACACGACAAGCCAGTTTGCAATTTAAGTTTCTATATCTGGACAGTCTAGTAAATCCGTCAGAGCTGCAGGAAGCTCCTGCTTATGCTGCTGAGAGATCCCTGACAGATAGGCTCAGGGACCCACTCTTTCATTGTTCTGTGAAATAATGCATAAAGGTTAAGCACAAACACACAAAGGGTGGCTTGACTTATTTTCCCCTTTTTTGGCTAAGAGACAGTGGTGAAAGGTTTTTATGGCCCATATATGCTCCAAACTCCTCCATTCCCCAACTTGATCTCAATTGCCACCCTATAAATTCAGAAGTAACAAAATTCCACACCACAATGATTTTTCTGGTGATAGCATTCCATGGACTTCAAGGCTCTAAGAAAAACTAGGGTGGATTTAGAAGATTTTTTTCTTTTGTTGTTGTTTGTTTGTTTGTTTTAGATCCCAAATGAGCAATGACAAGTATTTTAAAAGATCTAAAATTAACAATGCTCTTCAAATCCTTTAATCATCTTTTCTCAAAATCCCTCATGCCCTTCCAATTTCTTCACAATCCTTATTTGTTTCCTTTTCTCAGTACCTGCCCACCAGGCCTGCTCTGTTCCCTGTCCCCACTTTCAGAACCACTATTCTAGTGTTCTGACCATTCTTAATGACCCGCCAAATCTGTCACCTTCCTGTTTACCCACAAGCCTTTGGCTGATCCAGTACTCTCCATAATGGTTAATGACTCCACATTCCTACCAAGGTGACCCCAGCCCAGTTCCCTCCCAAACAGAGCAGAATGACAAAACAATGGGGGAACTGCATTTGACCTCTGTGTGGGTTTTCTGTTTCCAAGGCCACTGTAGAAGACTCTGAAAACTCTAAACCAGAGGGGAAGCAGACTTGTCCTGCAGAACCCACTATGTTTAAAGACTTTTAAAAAGAGAAAAAAAAAAAAGGAACCCAGTGAGGTTCTCAGAAGGGAATACTCTGCTGTAATGGGTGTTTACCCATGTCCCACTGGGTGCTGAGGAGGAAGTGGTTGCTATAACCCAAGGGGGAAATGCTTGCTTGAAACAGGAAAATGGAACTCTTACTACTTTCCATTAGCAGCCTTCAAGAAGCTGGCCACACTGGAAACACTTACATAAGCACTCTCAGGAGGTCCTAAGCTAAGTATCAAGGTTCAGTCAGATCATCCCCCAAATCCTAAGCACAGATCGGGACATAGATATGGGTTCACTTGTTTCCAGAAACATATCCGAACTGGAAAAGTTTTCTTTATCACTTCCCTTACCACTAGCCAGCTGGATGGCTAGGAGCCACTGGGGAGCTGTGGGGAAAGGAAGGAAGGGGAAGAAGCCTGGATGGCATCCTGCAAAGAACAGTTAAGGGCCAACAGACCTGGGTTTTGGTGCCAGCTCTGCCATTTACTAGCTGTAGAACTGTGGGCAAATTGCTCAACCTTCCTGCTTCTTAGTGTCTACTTCCTCTGTATGATAGGATGGTATTCGCTGCTCTGCTCACATCCTTGAGCACTGTGAGGATCACATGGAATGAGTACAGATAAAGCTCTCATGTACAAATGCTGGTTCATCCAATAACTAAGAGCAAAGAATGTACATAGTTTTCTTGAGTCTCTACCTTGCTCCTCAATATCATCCCCTCAGCTACAGTTCCACTCAAGTACTCTTCCAGTTACCCTTCTGAGCCCCATCAGAAATTTGGCACACTTTCAGTAGAATATCTTCTAGTGTCTGGTCAGAGCAAAAGCAAGTCCAGATAACAGAAGTAGGGAAGACTCAACCAAACCACTGGAACTTGGGATCCCTGCTCCTACATTCTCTACAATCCAAAAGCAAAGACTTCATTCTCAATGGCTAATTTGCCTGCTTAAAGGGTCAGACTAACTTCAGGTCTGAGTCATATTTTCCATTTAGTAAAATGAACATCTGGCTGCTGTATGATGACTTTTGAATACAGTCTTCTAACTCAGTTATCTGAAGATAATTTTGATGTTCAAAGCAATGTAGAAAGAATAATCAGGTACACTCCCAGCCTACTTCATACTACTCTGGCACTTTGCAATAAAAGGGTAAGTCTGATGGGTAAAAGCCAGCCATCTTGGTTTCAATATTAACACAGCAATTCTAAGGAAGCAGAGAATGGAAATTCAGAAAAGCCACTCCAAGCATGTGCACACAACTCACTAAGAACCCTGAGGAGTTCTTTAATATAAGAGTTAAAAGGGACTGTAGGTCCCAGAGGCTCCCTGCTATTTCATCTCAGTGTGGGGCAAGATGATTTAGGGAAGACAGCTGGATGGCCCTCTCTGCCACTCCATCCCTCACTCTGATGTGACCTTGAGCAGTGGCTCAACCTCCTAAAAACCTTGGCTTCCTCTTCTGCAAACTAGGGATAACAAGAAAATATGCCCTGCCCGTATCCCAAGGTTATCATGACACCAAGTGAGAAAACAGATGTGAAAGTACCTTGCAACCACAAAACAGGTCCTAAGTGCAAGTTATTGTTATCTAGCAAAATTGCCTTGAGAACAGCCCAGAAGTCTGGAAGTATTTTATTCTAATTCATAAGAAGACTAAAATCACATCTTGATTTGGAAATAATTTAGGTAGCTGCTTCAGTATTCTTAAATAATTTTTAACAATGTTTCCCCAAGCAAGCTGCATAAGCAACCTACTGAATTGGATAGTAAGCTTGGGGGATAAGAGGAAAATTGCAGAGCTTTTACTATTCTTCTTTTGGCTTTTGAGCCCTGAAAAAGAATCAACATAACTGTGCCATGTTGCCTTTCAGGTACAAATTAAACATACTCTCCTAGAACCCTTCCAGTTCCCACAGCTTTCTCCCCAAACCTGCAAACCCTCTCTTCCCTGCCCTGGGGATGGTTTGGAAGCCTAGAGGTATATGAAACGTTGTTCAGCTAAGATCTTGAAGCCAAAGACATCCCCATCAGCCCTTCCAGTTCCAGGACACACAAAGACTTATTCTGCTCACAAGGATATTTACCAATCCAGCCCACAGAAGTCTGCCAGGATCAGTGCGAAAGAGCAGAGCTGGGATGGCCTTCTGCTTCATTGCCTGGCAGATGTACCCTACTCTATTATTAGCAACCCAGGCAAGATGCCACCAGGGCTGGGGACAGCCCTTTGTGTCAAACGGGAGGAAGCAGAAAGAAGTGCAGAAGAAAAGCAGGTGAACTGTGAGGTTTCCTCCAGAGAAGGAGAGCAACCAACTGAGTACACAGGGGTTTCAAGCAACCTCTCCTTCCTCCTCAGCTCTCGGACCCCATCTGAACCTCAGACATGCCTAGCACCAAGATTAGAAGCCCTGGAACTCAGACCCACCCTGGATGTACCTCCACCCCCTGCCCCTTCTGGGTCCAACTCAGAGTCAAGCAGTACCATCCCTGCCAATACCTTTGGGCTTTGGATTGCACCAGAGGTTGCAAGCTAGAGAAACCTAGAAAAACAAAGTAAGGGGAAAGTTGGAGAACCTCTCTTTCATGCTGAAGATGCAACTTACTGCGGCTATAATACACTTATGCTCCTTCCACCTGATCACAACCATTAACATACGCGTGTACATACACCACCTTCAGTCCTGTACAGAAGTGGGCACCACCCTTCTGTTGCAGATAAGAAACAATCTTGGAGAAATTAAGTAAATTTTCCAGGAGAAGAATGTAGCTAACACTGATTAAGAAGGTCAGGATTGAGAGGGAGATGAGTGGCAATATCTTTATATTCTTTAAAATGTATTATTTCATTTGTTCAGGTATTTTCACTTGTACTATTTCACTTGCTGTGATACATCTATGCAGGCAATACTTGAATACTTTGAACGCAAAATGAAGGAATGAAAAAGAAAAAAAGACATGTTACCAGTCAATAGCAGAGTCTAGATTTAGATAGTTTTGTGCAACTCCAGAATATACTCTCTGGTCACATTTGTCCAAATGCCAAACCAAGATATGGAAGCTAACAAAGACTATTTTTAGAACTTTATTCTTACAAAAAAAAAAAAAAAGTTTCGTTTTTTTTTTCTTTTTACAAAAGATGGATACCTAAATGACAGTTATTAAACTGGACAAAATAGCCTATGGAAAATCAAATAAAATGACAGAAAAAAACTACTGGTCATGCACATTTAGGGGAGCCCCCAGACTCTTACTCAAAGAAGAAAAAAATAAAATCTCCTGCAGATGGCTACAAGTCTCTTAAGAGTATGCTGCCACAAAGGGCCTGGGGTCCTGGCAGGAAGCCAACTAATCTAATCTAGTCTAAAGGTTAGAAACACGGTCTCTGGAGGCTTAAGTATTCTACCTCTGTCATTTCCTAACTGTGTAACTTCAGGTGAACTTGTCCCTGTCCCCATCAGTTTCTATATAAGTAAAATGAGTCCAGGACACCTGAGTATTAATAGGTAAAGTGTCTAGTACTAAACACTACCAGTTCATTATTATCACCAGGATCAGTCCCTGTTGGGGGGTGGGGGTGATTTATCTATTCCTAAAAGAGCCGGCACTGGGCAAAGGCTTGATGAGGTTTTTACATGATTTCAACAATTACATTCACAGTGGACTTATTCTAGGTCAAGCTCTGCTCTCAGGAAGGAGGTTTCCTGTGTGAAGAGTGAGGCCTCCCCAAAAAGACAGAGGTGTCAATCAAGTAGAGCAAATGCCAAGAAGTGAAACCCAGGGAGCAAGTCTCTGCTAGGTGCTGTTGACACAGGAGGAAAGTTGGTTGTGCAGAGTGCAGGCTTGTAAGGGAAGGCATATAGGTGTCAGCACTTGGCCCTAGTCACAGAACCAACATCTTCAGGGGACTGGTGCATCTGTCCCAAAGATATGGGTCCCTCTCTAAGGCAGAATTCTTTGCCTCTCAACATATCTCCTTGCTGGTGTTTGCTTCCAATGGTGGCAGCATCTATCTGTTCAGTATTTTAGAAAACATCACTCTGCTTCATTTGTAAAAAAGGAATTGAAAATGTACCAAAATTCCAAGAAAAACTGCCCCTTTTCTAATGTGACTGCCTTGTCTCCTCTCTTCTCTGCCTTTGATCTTATTTTAAATATGACCTAAAAAGTGAGCTGTGATAATTCGGGTTCCTACAGTTTGGGGAGGAGTCTGACTTTGCAGGCAGAAATATGGGTTCTTCTGCAGCTAATCTGGCAACCCCAAGCTAGTCATTTCACTTGAGCAGAGGTCCAGAAAATGGAAGGATTAGCCACATAAACTCAAAAATATTACTGAACTCTGAAATCCCGTGGTCCTGGGATGGTTTCCAAAAAAAAATTAAATTGTGAGGACTAACTTAAGTCAATGTTCTATTTCCCTTTTCAACTGGTGGTTGAAGGTGAAAGATATGAGAATGAACATGTTCTTCATTATCCACGATTTTTATGTAAAAGGAAAGCAACTAAAAACAATATACTTAAAATTTAACTTTGACAATATAAAAGCAGTTTTTTGTTGTTCTTGTTTTGTTTTTGTTTTCAATGGTAAGGGAAAATCTAAGAGGGTAAATATAGGTGATTTTCACTGTATAGTCTTCTGGACTTCTCCTGTTATCACAATGTACATATAACATTTTTTAAATAAAGGTTATTTGTTTTAAATTCTGTTTTTCCAGAGACAGGATTAAGAAAGCGTGTGACTTCTGGAAAATCCCTTTTATTAGTGTAAAAGCTCTCATTTCCCAAGCAGGAAGAAAACCTAAGGAGGGTTAAAGTGATGGCCACGCAGAAGGGCGGGGGGGGG
>NW_026000016.1:21914357-21983573 GCF_001458135.2 Marmota marmota marmota | reverse complement strand
AGTCCGAAGATTCTGTAGTCTTCCTACTGATGCGGACACCTCACGAAGACCCACCACCTCCGACTTTAACACGGATTACTGACAGCTTGGGGTCAACCCTACCGCGGTCCCGGACAGGGATCAGGATGGAGCTTCCCCACTCTGCAAGCGGAGGGGCCATAGCACGCCTCCCGGCTCCCGCGACCACAGGAGCGCGACCCCGCCCCGCCTTTCCATGACGCAGGACGTAGAGGGCGGGGCGGAGCATGGGGAGAAGCAAGTGGGAGAGGGCCAGAGCGCCAGGAGGATGAGGCGGAGCAAGCGAAGCCGGGCGACCCAAAGTCCCGAATCAGCGAGACTCTGAAAGTAGCCGCACTCCTGAAATTTAATTCGCCTTCCTTGAGATCTGAAAGGCAGTATAGTTTTAAACCTATTTAAAAGTGGGAGTTGAGCACCCGCGAATAAACAAGAGCAGCAGAATATGTCACCTTTTCCCCTAGAAGAGGAAATGCTACATGGTTTAGGGCTTTCCCCCACACACACCCCCACCCCGGGAACAGCTGGGGAACGAGGCACCTTTACCAGGATTAGTATGAAGTTATCCACGATTCTTATGAAAAAGGAAAGCAACAACCCCACAGTAGGGAGAGGAAGGAAGAAAAAAAAAAAAAAAAGAAGATGATCAGGTTTTTCAGCAGGGACAAAAGCCCGACATCTGTGATAGGAACTTCTCAGAGACCCAGCCTAGTTTGAGATGCAACTCAAGCCAAAGTCAAAGGCACTGCTGTCAGAGAGACATTTTAGGTGCCTTTGCTCACCTGGAGGATTCATCCTGCCCATTGTGTTGAAGCTATCTGGGCACAGAAGAGCTAGCCTGTCCCTAGGGTAAACAAGGGGAAAAGTTCTATCCTATCTTGGTTAAGGCCAAGACCTCTCCCACCCTCAACATGAACACAACTTGTGAATAATCTAAGTGGCTGTGTTATCTCATTTTGCCAAGAAAAAGGCCCCAAATGCTAAGTGGTCAGTCTAGCCCTCTGAAACTCCATTTAGCAAAAATTATTCATGCCAGTGGTGGTGGTCTTTCAAGCTGAGTGCCTTGCCCAGAAAAATTAACCATCAGCTTCCCCTCACGCCATCAAGCCCAGTGGCCTAAAGAGACCTAAGAGTGTACTTTGCAGCCCATAGTTCCTGCTGCTGGTTCCCAGGGAGAAGCTAGGTGGCTCCTTTCTTGCCAACCAGGAAATAACAGCCCCATCTAAAACCAGCCTTTTTTCCTCTTACTAGACTGTATTTTGTTATCTTTAGGTTAGACTATTGCTGACATCTCCATCTTTAAATTAGTTCACAGGAAGAAGGGAATGGAATTAGTATGGGTTGGGTACATGCCCTGTGCCTGGCATTATGCAAGAGAGCTTGTATCTTAAGTTTGCTTCACAGACATCCTGGCTAGAGGACAGAGTCACAAGTGTAGAGCATTTGATAAATCCAGAGCTCAGATCCAACAGAGACCTGAAGGATGTCAGACTGCTTTCCTGCAATTACCTGGGGCATATGGAAAAACATGCACATCAAGGTAAAAGATTTGATTCCAAAATTAAACATAATCTTTTATTTTAAACCCAATTTACATAGTTTTGCATTGTGCAGATTTGTAGTTGTGCTTTATTCTTTCCCACCTTCAACAATATTTAAATGTCTCACCTTGGCACTAAAAAAAGAGCAAATACAGGTCTACTAACTGGCCATCATTTTTAGCAACATGCAGAACACAATTTCCAACTTTCCAGGCAATAATTCAACCTCATCCTTCAAAAAAATGCCTATATTCCAGCATCTGTGTCTCAGAAGTCCAAGCTGGGAGGTCAATGCTGCTTGTAATTTATAAGACCAACAATGTCATTAAATGAAAAGTCACTCACAAAACTATCTGGAAGTGGGGGGGCTGGGGTTGTGGCTCAAGTGGTAGAGTGCTTTCCTAGTACACCTGAGGCACTGTATTCAATCCTCAGCTCCACATAAAAATCAAATAAAGATACTGTATCCATTTAAAAAAAAAACTAAAAAATAAGTATTAAAAAAAACTATCTGGAAATGGTATAGCAGCAATGTAAGTAGGCCACCTAAAGGGCTGGCTGAAAAAAAAAATGAATCAAACCTCCCCCCGCACACACACAATTAATTCCAGACAGCTCACATGTCCATTAGCCAAAGGAGCATCATCAGCCGAAGGCCAGGTGGGCAGTACTGTGGTCCTTAGCCTTAGTTGCTCATCATCATCACCTAGGAGCTTTACACCCACTGTGCCTGTGTCCCAATTCCAGAGATTCTAATTTAATCAGCATGGAGTACAGACTGGCACAGGGATTTGTTAAAGCTCCTGCATGTCTCAGTGCAGCCTAGGTGAGAACCACTGGTTTGGTGTTTGGTCAAAGTGCCCTAAGAGAGCTAGAAAAACATAAATAACATTCAGCAAGACATTCTGGTTCTTGAGAACAGGCAACACCCAAAGAGACTTGTATGTATTGGCAATGAAGGTGAAGTGGCAAGGTAGAGCAAAGCCTTGGGAGCAAAGCAGGCAGAAATTTGAATCCTAATTCCAGCACTTTGCCCACTTTGTGACCTAGGACAAGTCACTTAAACATCCTCATCTGTAAAATGGGAATGATAATAATACTTGCCTGGCAAGGCTGAGGTTAAGAATTAGCTGTACTAGGACATTGTCTGACACCATACTAGGTCTCAAGTAAATGATTCTATGATTCTGAATAAACAAATTGCCCCTGGGATTAACTTGTGTTTGAAATAGATGGAGATGCTATGGGCTGACAGCACCCTTTCGAGGGGACCCCTTCAGTGAGGGAGATTCCTTCTTCCTCGACAGGAGCTACGGGAGCTAAAAGAAACTAAAAGTGGTGTGGGAGGAGGCCAGGCAACTGCTCAAGCATCCAGGACACCTCCAGCCTTTGTTCCCCACCTCCAGGTCACTTGTGAGTTCTGCCTCAGGAGGAGGTGTATATTTAGAGGGAGAGTCCAACAGTTCTACCTCCCAAAGTAGGTGGCAATCACACTGTATTGTGCCATCCTATGCCATTCTGCCTAAGACAGGTCTGTCTGCCCAAGTACTCACGCCTACCTTCTTCTTCCTCCTTTACCAAGATGTACTGAGGGAAGCCAGGCCCAGAAGGGGCAGCCAGCACTGCTACCTGTTACCAGTTTTTTAAAAATTTGTGTGAACCTGGCTAAAAGAGACATACTTTGGGGATCTGTAATAGGTTTCCCAAGGCAGAGAGGATGAGGAAAAAGCCTCATCAAAGCCTGCAACAATGGCTCCCCATTCATGCTCTAAATAGCCCAGCACAAAATAACTTGCTGCCACCATGACTATTTCTCCTTTTCCTCTTCCTTTTCTCCCTTTACATCTACAGAGCTGATAGAACCCTTTTGCATACATTATTTCTTGTGGTGCTCAAAATAGCCTTGTGAGGCAGGGGATGGCAAGGATTAAGATTACCCTTAAAGAAACAGAATCTCAGTTTCCTGGATTTAGTCAAAGTCCTAGAATTCATCACAGGCAGAACTAGGACTTGAATCCATGTCTTAGTACTGAGAACCCATTCTATCATGCTCTGCCTCCTTGCCCTCTACCCATTTCAAAGACCTTACTGAAAGCTGTACAGTATAAGCCATCTGTGAAATGGGGAGGATGGTGGAAGCAAGGGAGCATAGATTTGGAATTAATCTAAGTTCTAGCCAAGCTCAAATTTCCCTTGGTTAGATATTTTGTCCTGAAATTGTGATTTTTGGGCAACACATCACTCTCCCTTTTCTGTGCCTCTCTTCTTTCCTCATCTGAGAAAATGGCAAAGCCACCTGCCCAAGGAGGGTGAAAGAAGACCAAAACTCAACCACCAAGCATCTTACAACACCTGTGCCCCAGAACGTAGCTTTTATCTTACCAAACTTCTTTTTAAACAAGTAAAGAAATGAGGGTATCATAAAATATTTTACAAAGATAGATTATTCATTGGTGGACCAAAGCATGCAATGTTAAATTTCCTTCAAAGAAAGTACAGATAGCCTGCTAATTCCCCACAGCATGTCTCATAATGAAAAACCTGTTTTTCTGAGTAGCAAGGAAATTTCTAGTCAAAAGAGTAAAAGAACTTGGAAAAGGAGAAAAATGGCCCCCAATTCTCGCTAACTTGGATTTATCTTCCCACCCTTGGGATGATGTACTGATGCCAGACTCACTAGGAACAAAACCAAGAAGGCAGCAATGGAAGCAGCACAAATATGACCAGAAGGGAGCATGGGAGCAAGGAAGAAGGACCTCAAAGAACTCAGAGCAGGGGAAGCACTTGTTTATCTGTTACCAGACCCTCTCCAACCACCCTGCCTGGCATGATTCTCCAGAAGGAAAGAAATACCGGCCTGCGAACAGAGCGGTCAGCCTACAGATCCCACTGGCCTCTCTCAAGGGCCTTTATAGAGTGCCTACATTTGGGTTCACAGAGCATCCTTTCTTCAGTGAGCGGGGAGAGGAATCAGCACTATTTTATATATATCAGAGAGGGGCACTCACAGTTGTAGTATATACAAACCTGACCCTGGATCCTAAAGAGTTCCTCTTCTCGGGTGGAATACTTTCCACAACAGAGGACACTGGTAAACAACTCCTCGGAGCAATCAGCCACATGACGCAGATGAATGCATGCAAGGGTCTCAGGCCTGATGCTTTTAAAATGATATTCTCATCTATGATTTCATTTGTAAGCCTAAACACTGAGGGTCCAGGCCATTTGCCTGGAGGTACACAGGTGGAACCAGAATCCGACTCTGCCAAGGCCACTGGGCTGCCTCGCTGATCATAGCAACCAGCCTCCAGATCTCCACTATTCACACCCATGGGCCAGCATCCCCCAAGGCAACAGAATACTGAACCCAGAATCAGCTAATCTGAAAGTTCCCCACAGAGAAGGAGAAACTATTTGTTTCTTTCCCCCTCCTCCTTTTAAAAAATATTTTTATTAAAACACAGGGTCTTCCTATATTGCCTAGGCTGGCCTCCAACTCCTGGGTTCAAGTAATTCTCACATCTCAACCTTCTGAGTAGCTAGCTGGGGCTACAGGTGCCCATCACTGCACCAGAATTATTTTTCCCTTTTAAGTCTGCAAGGACATTGAATGGTGGAGAAGGTAGAGAAGGAAGGAGGTAACTTTCCTCCCTGTGCTTGGAGGGAAAAGGTCCTTCAACAGGGACAACACAATGTGGTATTCATCTAGAAGTCAGTGACAACAGAGTTACCTATTAACGTCCCTTTCAAAACTGGACATGTCCTCTTATCATCCAAAGGCTATTTTAACTGCCTTAAATGTAGCACTTCAAAAGTTAATTCATGACAAGTTTAATGTTCAGTATCCTTCTTTACACCACACATGCCAGCTCAGCCCCACCCCTGCTCCTAGGTCCTGGTAGCACTGGCCCACTCACCATTTCCCGGTCCTGTCGAATTCTCTCTGGTCTCTTGGCCATTCTCACAGATCTTTCAGTTTGGAATTGTATTTACCCTGTGTGTCCAGCCACTGAAGTGTAACTCAGCAGTACACACCTGCTCCTGTCCCCTTTTCCACAGAGCCTTCACAGATGAGCTTTGGCACGGGACGCCTCCCAGCAAGCCCTGGGGCAGAAGTCACCACTCCCTGTCTGTGCCCACACCACTCTGGCCCTGCCCTCCTAGGCCTCCTTACCACTTCTACCATTCAGTAGTCTATGACCAACAACACCTCCAGCTCCCCAAGGGCAGGTACTAGGACTCACTCAGCCTGGAATGTTTAGCATGTAACAGGTGTTTAGTTCGATGTTTATAAAATGAACATACAAGTTAACAAATTAAAAGCCTGAAGACACTATAGTTGAGGATCCCTTATCCAAAATAGTTGAGGTCAGTAGTGTTTGGGATTTTTTATTATTTTGGTCTGATTATGGAATATTGCATATACATAAAAATATATCTTGGGAATGGAACCTAAGTCTAAACATGAAACTCATTTATTTCATATGCATCTTATGCACATAGCCTGAAGGTAACTTATACAACATTTTTTGTATGTCTATTTTGACTGCCACTCATCACAGGAGGTCAGGTGTGGAATTTTCCACTTTTGGCATCATGTCAGTGCTCAAAATGTGTTGGGTTTTGGATTTTTGGTTTAGGGATGCTCAGCCTATAAATATTTTTAAAAATTCCACTTTGTTGGTTACTCTAGAGCTGGAGATGTGAAGCAGCTTGCTGCTGAGAGCTTCAGGGAGCTACAGGACAACAGTAAGGTTTTCCTTACTGTTGTCCTATAGCTGATAATGGAGGAGCATGGGGAAGAAGAGGAGAAGAATGGGGCAAGATAAAGATACCAATGGGAGGCATTAGTGCTGAAACCAACCCCAGATTAACAAGACAAGTTGCTACAGGAACAAGAACAGCCCATCCACATACACACAGAGCACTTAGCAGGGAACCTGAGGAGAACCCAAGGGAAAGCCATGTGGGCCAGCAGGCTTCCAAACTGGTTTTGTCTGCTCTAATGTAGTGCTGGAGGTGGGCAGGCAGGGGGAGGGTCACAGAAGCATCTGCCCTTGAATTCACAGAGAGGATCTCCTGGCCAAAGAATCTCTCTCAATTCCTTAGCTATCCAGTGGGCCTAATTTCACTTCTGGGCATGTCTGGTAATTGATTGGAAAGGAGGAAATGATTAGTTTTAAAAGAAAGTAAAGTGGGTGCGGTGGCACACACCTGCAAACCCAGTTGCTTGGGAGGCTGAGGCAGGAGGAGTTCAAGTTCAAAGTCAGCCTCAGCAACAGCAAGGCACTAAGCAACTCAGTGAGACCCTGTCTCTGAATAAAGTACACAATAGGGCTGGGGATGTGGTTCAGGGATCGAGTACCCCTGAGTTCAATCCCCAGCAGCCCCCCACCCCCGCAAAAATAGTGGAAAAATTCCTTGGGGTTCACAGAGTTACTATTACTAGATTCAGGTCCTCTCAAGCATTTTGCAGTGGTAAGTGACAAGTTCCAAGCCGGGAATCCAACTTGGCCTTGGAGAAAATGGGGGAAATTCAAAAGGATCAAACTACTCAAGTACCCTTAAGCTTAGTATAGAAACCCCAAGTATCTTGTACACCTCTCTTTATCCTCTGGGGCCCTGATCCTCCTCCACCCCTGCACAGACCTAACACAACATAAGCCTTATTAAAGATGACCAGCCAGAAATCTTAGTACCTACTCAGAGGTAAAAGGATAACTTCTGGCCATATGCCTCCTGTCTAACTGGGATTCTTTGGTAAAACAATATGTAGCTAGCTATGCACCATGTTGAAAAAGTATATCCCAAAGGGTTTGGGTGTGTGTCCATTTTTCCTAAGGGTTGTTCTGGGGTGGTGAGTGAGTGCTTGCCACAGTACCATAGGGACTATATGTGGCTAGCTTATATGGTGATGGGAAGGGGAGAGAAAAAGCAGACAGAGCTCAACATGCCCAAAGGCTTGCAAAGAAAGTAAGAGTAATTGCCCAGGAAGATTGACAAGCAAGCCCCCTGGAGCAACTGCCTCAGTCTGAAACCTCCAGAAAGTGACATAACCTTGGACCAATTCCCTGCCTCACTGATGTGGCACAACTCATTTGTTTCCATGGGCTTCTAATATATTTGTAGACAGTGAGCAAAAAGGAATACCTAAAAAAGGAAACTTTCTATAGCGTCATTTACACTTGAGCTGAAATAAGTTCAGTGTGGAGCAAAATAAACTCTGGTCAAGAAGAGAAGGCAGAAATAGTGAGTGCAGAATACTGCCAAATATTTAGACCATGAGATCCAGAACCATAAATTACTCATGAACAGAACACTCTCAGAGTCAGGACCTACGAGTTCTAATCTTGGATGAAAACAAAAGTCTCATCCACTGTCCACATGGAGTTACCAAAAGTGAGCCTAAAAAGAGGGTACAAGGGCCTGGAGTCTGCACTGATTCTATGCACACAGATCCCTTGTTTCTGGTCTCCCAGTTCAGGTACCAGCCTGGGAGTTACACTCTGCCTTCTATCCCTAAGAACAGCTCTGTCAACAAAGACACACTAGAAAGGAACACAAGCAAGCACTGGAACAGAATCTGCCTCTGAATTTGCCAACTTGGAGCTAGAAGATTGAAAAATTCCTTAAAATCCCAGTTCCAGCAGCTTCCGCACCATGTTGGGCACCTACCCAGAGACACCTCCTCTCCCTTGTACCTTCCTGGTACACACAGGACCACACAGATGCCAATGGCAGGGAGGGGGCAAATTCTCCAGCCTGGGCAACACCATAATTGCTCCTAATTTTCAATGGGCCACCTACATATGGTCCTCTTCCCTAACCAACAGAGATGGAGGTAAAAAGACACCCACCAAGCTCATGAGTTCCACAGACTTTGGGA
Source organism: Marmota marmota marmota (assembly GCF_001458135.2). Classification (NCBI taxonomy): domain Eukaryota; kingdom Metazoa; phylum Chordata; class Mammalia; order Rodentia; family Sciuridae; genus Marmota; species Marmota marmota. Next base: position 21,975,131 of record NW_026000016.1, on the reverse strand, counting down.
GGGGCATAGGGCTGCTCATTAGACCTCAGGGCTCTTTGCCAAGTCTAGCCAAGGCATACTTTACAACAACTTCCCTGCCCCCTATTTTTGTACACGTTACATGTTTACTCTGTTTTACTGTATGTTTTATGTGAATGTCATACAAATAACATTTACAGAGAATGGGTTCTGTGTTTTAAAATCAAGTTTATTTTTAATTGATAGATAAAAATTGTACATTTTAATGGGCTACCTACCATGAGATGTTTCAATACATAGGTGCATTGTGTAATGTTTAAATCACATTAAACATTTCTGTCTCCTCAAACATGTATTATTTCTTCTTGGTAAAAACTTTCAAAATTCTTTCCTCCAGCTTTTTGAAATGTTCATTTCTATAAGTTTCTCCTATTTTAAACAAGAAAGTGGTCCTAAATTTTCCTTAGGAAAAATACCAAGTCTCAGGCTTAAGCCAAAAATAAAGGGGAAAAAAAGGATACAATATTTATTTCTGAAAGCATTAACACCCCTGAGAGTGTTCTGAGTCCCTCTGAAATGACAAACCAGGCTGGTGGTGTTATTGTAATAAAAGATCTCTATAGCCCTTGATAGTTCCAGAAAAGTAAAGAATGTTCTTAATTGCATTTCCCTGTATTTGACAGGTGACATGCTGGCACTGGTAATGCAAAGACGAAATCAGACAACATCCCTTGGGGAGCTGCTTTATAGAGCTGTTTCTAGAGACCCAGGATGTAAACCTCCAGGTCAGCCAGGACCGCCCATTTGTTTAGGGTCCCACGTAAGCCAAGAAAAGAGTCACCCTAACTCTGCTGTTTGGCAATGCACAATAATGTGAGCCAAGAGAGGCAAGAAAGTCTCCATCACCAAGGCAACTGCAAGCAGGCAGAGGCTGCCCAATGCTAATAATGATGCCCATCAAAATTAGTAGGCGCCTCAGGGGCAGCCCAGACCACAGGGTTGGTGTGACATTCAGATGTGCTGGAGCAGAGTTTTGATGCTAGAGCTTTCTCCTCAGCCTTCCTATTTGGAACCACATCAACAATCTTCGTCCCCTTTTCTCTACCTGAGCCACAAATTACCCAAGGAGGCTGGTCCTATCATTGGCCAAACCACAGACAGATGCATGAGGATAGGGAAGGGGGTCAGGGGGCCATAAAAAAATGATTCGAACATCTCCTTGCTTCCATTAATAACCATTCAGTTTCCCCCAACATACAAATTTTCCCCCACTTTACTGATATCTAGAGTCTATACCCCTCACTCGGGACTGAGTTTGTTCTGTGACCTCCTCAGGGTATTCAACAACTAGTGTTCAAAACAGTTCTCTCTAAGGAGAGATGTTTAGCTTTACAAAAATTCCTAAAGCCACTGGGATATGTTCTCTTGCCAAAACTGACAACTGGCCTATTTTTAAAGTCCTAACCAATGATCTCTTTAAAGCACTCTACACACAAAGAGGCAATGAATGACCAAAAATTAATGGGTCAGTATTAGGTTTTTGTTTCTCAAACAAGCCAGAATTTATCCATCCAAAAAATTAGGTTTTCTTCAAAGTGGTCTCCCCTTATGAGAATGCACTTATTCCCCTGGGGCTGTAGTTGCCTACAATGTTTTTGGAAAGTCCTGTTATGGAACAATCTTTGCTTCCCATAGCATTGTGTAGGATACAGTTAACAAGCATTCAACTGGCAGGTGCTTCTACGTCCCAGGCACTGTGGTAGGCCTGGGGTGGAGGGCTCCCACAGGGGAATGAAACAAGGTTTCTCCTACAAGGCAATGGCTGTCTAATAGTGGATGGAGGAAAAAGAAAACAAGGGCTTTTGGAACATATACCATAAGCCAGGTCCTGGGCAACATATTTTGATAAGTTATATTTAATATGCATCCCAAAATCTTAAAAGCAAAGACTGAGATCTGGAGAGGCTAAAATGACTTAGCCAAAGTTACACAACCAGAAAATTACAGGACTGGTCCTGGACCTGGCTGTCATAGGAATGCTGGTGCTGTCACCACACCAGGGCAGCACCCAGCAATAAACAGATCTTCCAAGCAGGAGGCTGACTCAGGAGAGGCCTCAGAGCAGAGCAACCCGATCTGGGTCGCTTGCCACGTGTCTCGTCCTGCGTCAAGCACTCGCCTCCTGTTTACCTTTCATCAAGAGTCTTTGACAAGCCTAGTGGGAAGGGAGAGTTTCTTCAGATAAAAAACAGAGCTTTTTATACTCCTACTATTTACGTCAGCTGAGAAAGAGCTGGACACACAGACACATTTACAAACATACCTCACTCACACAGAGGACGGTTTGTCTATTCAGCTTGCCCACCATACAAGGAGGCAGGGACATCAGGCTTTTGTTTCTATACGTCAAAACTAGTTCCTTACAATAGCCCAAAGGTGGAAGCAACCCAAGTGTCATCTGACAGGCAAATGGATAAACAAAATGTGGTACATACATACAAGGGAATATGATTCTGCCTTCTCACAAGGGACAAAATTCTGAGACATGCTACAACATGGATGGACCTTGAGGACATGCTAAGCGAAATAAGCCAGACAGAAAAGGACAAATACTGCATGATTCCACTTGTGCAGGTACCTAGAGTAATCAAATTCATAGAGACAGAAAGTAGAATGGTTGCTTCTAGGGACTGGGGAATGGGAGTTATTAACTAAAGGTACAGGTTTTTGTTTGCAGTGCTGGGGATTAAACCCAGGGCCATGCATGCTAGGAAATACTCTACCACTAAAATATGCCCTCAGCCCCCAGGGTTTCAGTTTTGTACCATTAAATGAGTTCTGAATAGTAGGATCGATAGTTATATATGAATGGACTTAATGTTACTGAACTATACTCTTAAAATGGTGAATTTTATGTTTTATTTTACCATAGCTTAAAAAAAATTGTTTCTTTTCTTCAAAAGAACTTCAGACACATTCAACCAGTTTCTTCTATTCTCTTTTCAACCTGAGGCTTTAAATGAAAGAGAAAAGAACCAGGCTGGGCAGAGGCAGTCCTAGGTTATCTCTGCACACACACAGTAAGCAGGTTTTCTAAAATCAACCCCAGAAAATCCCCCAAATATATATGGACTCCTTAGCCTGAGCCTGAATCAGTAGCAGGAAAGAGAGGAACTAGAATTAGCAAACATCCCCCTCTACCCCCAAATTTGCAAAACAGTAGTCTGGCTAATGCAGTTGGCCCAATATAGAGCGGAGCAAAAAAAAAAAAAAATTATGAAGAAACAATGAAAAAAGATTGGTAGTCCTAAAGTTCTCTCTTTTAGAAGAACTTGGTTCTCTGACCAATTTCAACTTTTCCTAATAAAAACACAATACTATAATAATGCTAAGTAGTCGGTCATGACATCTCAACAATTTGACTTTGCCTCCAGAGATTGTTTGTGTTGCCATTTACCCCTTCTCACCTCATAATCGTACTTAATGAGTTCAATTATAAACTACCCCAGACCAAAAATAAGCCAATAAGAGCTCAGGAAGCAGCATTGTGTTGCATGGCCCTAATCACGAACACACAGTGTCACCAGGCTCAGGCCCAGAGCTCCCCAGGAGTCTGCAGATTCCCAGGTACCTGCTGAACCCTAAACAAGTGACCTATAAGCCAGGATGAAAAATAATAGCCCTGGGGAAACAAGGATAAAACATCTGCAAGTCAATCAGTATTTACTGACAGTCTATTATGTGTATGAAACTATATTTTCATTGGACCTTCAAAATCCTATAATGTTTGAGTATTATAAATGATAAAATAGAAGAATTCAGCAATGTGCCCAAGAAGCAGAGCTAAGATTCAACCTTAAGTCATCTGACTCTTTCCATTACATGAGGCTACTTCTCAGAATGAATTTTTCTTTTTAATCCTGTTTGCCTGGCTTCTCGGCTTCTCCAAGTTTTCCATAGGCCCCAGCCCAGCCCAATTTTCCATCTGGGTAAAAAGAGCATCATCCCAGCTGCTGCCTCTCAAGTCACATGAAATAGTAAGAAGAGATTCCAAAAACACAAGTCCCAAAGCCTCCTTAAACAGATAGTAAAGTGGAATAAGCATCTGTAATGGAATAAGCATCTAAAGAAGCCCTCGCCCGTCTATAGCTCTGGGCTCCTCACCATAACACACTTCCAGTTCTCACCCTCCATTACCACAGAGCAGCTGAGGCTGCACTTGTGTCCCAGTGTTTATGTCCTACCCGCACAGCCTTGTGGTCTGGGTGATAATTGTGCTGGCTATTTTTGTAAGGAAAAGTCACAGCAAACCACCAGCCTGTTTGCTCCCAAGAGTGATAGCTAAGGGCAGCATGCTGTTCAAAGGATTTAGTCTTCAAATGTAGAATCACTAATGTCCTAAATATACTGTCTAAGGAGAGCCAAAAGGAAGGTAAGGGAGGGAGCAGAGACCTTTTTGAGTTAAAGGTCTGTGCTGACATCATGGGCCAGACAGAAGGTTGATTTGTATCTTTTCCTGTCCTGGATAATTCAACTTTATCCAAAAGTCCCCCACCAATGCTTTTAAGAGAATTCAACTTATTCAGTGGTCCTAGGCACAAAGAGACCTCACCAAGGGCAACCCTAAAAGAATTTGACTATATGTTCACAAAACCATTGCTAACAACCTTTTTTCCTTTTTTCTCCCCAGTACTAGGGATTGAATCCAGGGGTGTTCTACCACTGAGCTACACCCTTAGCCCTTAACACTCATTAGGTTGCCCGGGCTGGCCTTGAATTCTGCCTATCCTCTCAAGATGCTGGGATTACAGGCATGTGCACCCTGCTGTTGCTAATAAATTTTAAGATACCATAGAGAATATGAGAAGGGTCAGAATGTTAAAGATGGGTAAATATTTGCCTAATGTTTTGTCAAACTGGATTCTGGCAGATTGGCAAACATAGGACACGATTATACAACAAGTGATTTGTGAGCATTTACAGGGAAAGGTAGAAATCACTAACAGTCTTCATGGTTTCACTGAGAAAATCTCAATAAACCAATCTCATTTCTTCTTCTGATGCAGGCTTCAGGATGTGTTCAGATTTCATCAAACTGCATAAAAGACTGAAAAAATAAAATCTGTATCAAAATGTGGTTGAGTAGTTTTAAAATTGTTTGAACAACTATACTCCCAAGGCCTTAAGAACCTGAAGACTTTTCTAATGGGACCTAGAAGGTTCCTTCCTGAGTCTAATCCTAGTCAACCTGTTTATCAATGACTTTAATTTGTGAAGAGTAACAGTATTAATTGGCATAGAATGCTCTATCAAGAAAAAGTGATGAGTGGGTGACACTGTACAGTTGCATCAAGTATTTCTACATCTTATCTCGTGTGGGCCTGTTTAGTCACAGAGCCAGGAATCATTATGCTCACATTACAACTGAAGACACTCAAGCTCAGCCACCAGAATTTCTCAGCTTCCACAATACTGACATTCTGGATAATTCTCTGTTGTCCTGTGCACTGTATGATGGGTAGCAGCATCCCTGGCCTCCACCTGTTATAGATCAGTAGCACTACCTTTATAGTTGTGACAACCAAAAATGTCGCCAAATATTGCTGAACATGCTCTAGGGGCCCACATCACTCCCAGTTGAAAACCACTGGATTAATCAAGTGATTTAATCAAGTGAAAGCCACTGGGTTAATCAAGCCTTGATCAAGGTCCAGGATTAAAATGTTGCCAGGACAGTATTTGACCATAGGCTCCTTATGTTTCCTTCCCTTGCAAGAAGCTGGGAGGGACAGTGAATACAATAAATCACAGAAGCAAGAGTCAAAATTGTCTTGATGGAAATGCAAGGCCAAAATCAGCCACAGAAGAGTGCAAAGGCTCATATTCTGGTTTTAAGAAAATCAAGTGGGCAAAGGGAGGCTGCACTGGTTTCACAGTAATTATGTATGGGGTGGGGGATCCACTGAACCTCAGCTCCATAAGCAGCAGCCCCATATGACTCTGCAGATGCCAACATTACCTTGGGCTATCCTGATGAAGAAAGCACCCTGGTATCTCCCATACTCCAACCCAGGCCAGTCACAGGCATTTCTTACCACCTCTTATCTCTTCTCATCCAAAGCAGCAGACCCCGACACCTCCTATGAAGTCTCCCACCCCTCCTACAGAATGGGGCATTGACCATCCTAACCTGGCCCTTCTGGTGGCAGCAGCACATGGCCTATGGCTGGATTAGAAGACAGAAGGCAAGAAGGAAGAGAAGGAATGGAAGGAGATGAGAGAAATGGGGGAGGAGAAGAGAAGGAAAATGCAGTAACTACGGCAGAGCCTACAACACCATAGTAAACCCCCAATGCACAGTAGGACAAGGGTAAAGAGAAAGAAGAAGGGAGGGCAGGAGAAAGGAAGGGGACTTAGGACCATGAGAGGGAAAAGGAGGAGAGAAAGGCAGAGCAGAAGGAAAAGACTGATACTGCTCTGCCCTCCAACATCAATTCCCACATTATTTTTCTCCTATCCAGTTTCTTCTTGCCTCTCATCCAGGGCACCCAGCTTAGCCTACAACCCACCATTAACCCCCTAACCTGGGAATCTCTGTAACTCAGTATACTCAGTAAAAAATCCTGGCTCAATCCCTAAAAAACAAATGCCGAATGTCTTCTTTGATTTAAGGGGGGCAACTCAAAACAGAGCAGGGAGGAAGAGCATGAGAAGATTACCATTAAACAGGAACGAGAGGTGGGAGGGAATGGGAGAGAGAAGGGGAATTGTACGGAAGATGGAAGGAGACCCTCATCGTTATACAAAATTACATATAAGAAGGTGTGAGGGGGAAGAAAAAAAAAAGAGAGAAAGAAATGTGTTATAGTAGATGGGGTACAGAGAGGTGAGGGGAGGGGAGGGAAGGGGAGGGGGGATAGGAAGGGCAGCAGAATACAACAGACACTAGTATGGCTGTATGTATAAACGTGGCTGTATGACCAATGTGATCCTGCAATCTGTACATGTGGAAAAATAAGAATTCATACCCCATTTAAATCAAATGTATGATATGTCAAGATCACTGTAATGTTTCGAGCAACTAATAAAAAAAATCCTGGCTCCACAAATTACTAGCTGTGTAAATTTGGGTCAATTATTTAATCTCTCTAGTCTTAGTTTCCACATCTGTGAGGCTAGGATAATAATATCTACCTCATGGTTTGGGCATGGGATTAAACAAGAATTAAATTATCTATACATATACAATTGTTCAGCTCCATGTATGTGTGTGTACACAGAGTGCTTGGCACACAGAAAGTACTCTCTGGTAGCTTGAATTAGTTATAACATACAATACTGGCAGGTAGATAATAACCGTATATTTTACTATCTCAAACACAAGTTTCCACCTCTGATAAGGCCCAGTCTTAGAGAGGAAACAGCATAGGCCTGGCCCCTGAGGACAGTTTCCTGAGGGAACCATTTCCTAGGTGGAGCATTGCTAGCTTGCAGCAATATCAGCTGCTATTTTTTCTTAGGGTTGGTAATGGAGACAAAACTAAGATGGCTGACTTCCCCCAAAGAATCACAACGGGCATTAGCAAACAGAAAAAACAATGAGACCACAATACCTTTATATCCAATTAGAGCTCTGGATATTTTCTAAGCTTCATCACTCTTGCTAAAATCCCAGCATCTCAGAACTGAGATACTGCAGAGGTGATTTGGCTGGAGCCTTCCCCTGACGCCTGACCTGGGACCTGAGTCTTCCCTGCACTGCTTTACTAGGGGTAAAAAGAAAAATCATATAGGCCCAGAATCAATCAAAACATCCACTTCCTACACATAGAATAGGTAATTAAGAAGAAGGCACATCCAGGAAGTTCATCACTCCAGGATTTTAGGGAACAAATCACACCAGCAACCACCAAACAAACTAGTTCACTCTACTCTGGAGGTATTATGATCTGAGTGCAACATAGAATTATCCACCAAACCAGAATCCTCGATGGGCAAGCATCCAATAAAGTTGGTAGGTCCAGAAATAAATCCACTGAATCAGGCTACAGTGCCTGTTGCCACTTGGTTAATCTTCCTGAAATAGCTTCCTTGTCTGAAAAGTGAAGGTAATAATAGTTGTTGTAAGGAATGATTAAGACATGATGTATTTAAGGGCATGGTACAGTGTTTGGCAAATATTCCAGAAATGTTCAGGTTTTTCCCCTTTCTCAACCAACAAGCACATGTGAAAAGATCAAAAATACACACTGCCAAAAAACATGAGAAATAACATTTTCCCCTTTTTGACAAGCAAATATTCAAGGCAGACATAGCTCCACACCAGCCATGAAGGGACCTAGCTCCTGCTCTCCTCACTCTTGGAATGCTAGGATGGATACCTGGAAGTCAAGTGGGGGAATCTGTGCCTAATTCTCCAACTCTGCAAACAATGGCTGCATATTTCTACTGAAGGATAAGCTGAAGCTGAACACAACTTTCATGTAAAAACTGGACTTTGGTAAAAACTAAACACTCTGATGGGCATTTAAGTTAATTTCCCTGTGACTACAGCAGCTAGAGGGAAGGTGATTCCAGGTGAAGACACTGGCAACCTGCTGCAAGTGGCATTAGTACAAGAAAGAATTCTCTGGTTTCCTAGGCACAGAATCCAGAACTGTTCATACAAGCTGCCTCAGGAATGCCACAGTTCTCTTGCCTTGACTGGCAGATGTGTTAAGGGGTCCCCTAGAGAAGCCAAATCATCCTGGGGAAATCTTGGTCACCACCACAGAGGGCTGCCTGCAGGTTGGGAGCTTCCAGACCCAGAGATAGGGTCTCATGCACCATGTTGTCCACACAAACAAAGAAACATTGCCCCAAGCACAAAACAGTACTGTGGGCTGAAAAACAGCTCTGGTAGTGTCTGCCTTACCAGTTTAAGTCTTGTTTTCTGTCCTCTAAGTGTCATGGGTATACCTGTCAAGGAGCCAAAGAGAATCACCCAAATTGGACAGTTCCTTAAGGGCAGAAGTTCTGTTTGATTTACCTTTGTTTCCACAGCACCTAGCATGGTGCCTGGCATAAGGCAGATGTTCAGGAAATTTCTGTTGATGTGAAAGATGAGAAAGGTCACTGACTCCTTAAGATCCCCAAAGCAGCAGCTCATTTCTGGAATGAACAGGGCTGACCTCAGAGGCCAGAAGAGCAGGGCAAGGGAGCCAGCAACACAGGTGTTGAGAAACGTCCCTTATAATATAGGTGCTCTGGGCCAGTTAGAGGAGGATCCACCACTCAGAATCATAAGACTGGGAAGTGTAGGCCTCAACATTTCGTTTTGACTCTCCTCAGGCTCAGAACAGGCTGAACTAAATAAACCATCCTTGGAAAAGACAGAGCCCCAGGTGACAGGTATTATTCGCTTATATATAAATGGGTCCTTACTAAATCACCAAAGGCTGGAGAAGAATGGAAGGCTTTCAGGGAGCCAAGGGGCAATCTCCAAATTTTGTAGCTGCTAAATGAAGCCAGAGCAGAAAAAGTACAAGCAAGGTGTGCAGGAGGTGATAGAAAGTGGAATTCCAGATGGGAAAACCCCCTCCCACTGGCTGCTCGCCTGCCCAGCACCCTGCTAACTGCATACTTACAGGTCCACTGGGTCTCCAGGAAGAGTCCTGGGCAGGGCCACCTCTGCTACTCTGCTCATCTCTCAAGCTGGTACCCACTGCTGTACCTAGTTGCTTAAAATTAAGAGGACTGAGCTACTGCCAGCCCAAGAAAAAGCTAGGAAACCAGCATTGAACCGGTCTCATCTGGACACTAACAGCTGCAGGGAAGAACAGGGAAGAGCTGCTGGGTAAGGAACAAAGCCTTAAGTTTTCCCTGGGTTCCTTGAACTCTTCATGGCCCTCTGGCCTCCTCTCGCCCCCACCACCTCCCATGAGGAAACAGCCCTGGCTTTCTAACATGCTGATAATAAGGGCATATCGGGCCAAGAGGGAGGGAAAGGTCTCAGCCAAAAGGAAAGTAAAACGGGCTGTTGATAGGATGGCAAAGGCAGCAGCCTCCTGGTCAAGCAGCACTAAGACAGAAAGGAAGGATGAATGCTCAGGCTGTGGATCTGGAGGATCATCTCTAAGGGCCTCAGCACTACCAGACATCCCCACAGGCTGCTGAAAACACTGTTTCCCTAACCCAATCACTTATGCTAAAGGCAATGTAGAGGAAAGCCATTAAGAACCCAGACTATGAAGCCAGACAGCCTATGTTCACATACTAGAATTTTCTCTGACACTTAAGAAATTATTTAACCTGTCTCAGTTTCCTCATTTGCAAAATAGACAAATGAACAGCACTTACCTTTCAGGGCCATTTTAAGGATTGAATAAGTCAAAGTACTGAAAGTTTACAATTAAGCTCAGAATAGTACCTGGCATACATTAAGCACTCAAGAAACATCGGGCAGTATCATAGTTACTGGCAGCTTTAATTTTTTTGTTTGTTGGTTGTTTTTTTAAATATTCTTTTTTGTAGTTGTAAATGGACAGAATACCTTTATTTTGTTTATTTTTATATGGTGCTAAGGATCAAACACATTGCCTCATACATGCTAGGCAAGCGCTCTGTCACTGAACTTCAGCTCCAGCCCAAAGCTCCACTTCTTTTTTTTTTTGGGTGGGGGGGTGGTGTTACTGGGGATTGAACCCAGGGCCTTCCACATGCTAAGAAAGTACTCCACTGAACTATATCCCCAGCCTTTCTAAATTTTGAGACAAGGTCTCACTAAGTTGCCCAGACTGGCCTCAAGCTTGCCATTCTCTTGTCTCAATCTGCCAGGTTGCTGGGATTATAGGCAAGTGTCACTGTACCCAGCTACACGCAATTTTTTTTTATAAGAGTCCTTACTGGGATATTCTCCAGAGCACCCAGGGTAGCACAGCCTCATTAATCAAAATAATAATAGTAATAATAATAAAATAAACAAGAAGTATTCACTACATATGCAACACACTTAACTTATATCATTCAGTACCTACAAAAAAACAATGTGAGAAGTGTTTTTAGAGAAGGTAAGTGTCTTACCTAAAATAAAGCTGGTGATTGGCCAGGCTGTGAGCGAAACTTGGCCTCTAACCCCAAAGTTTACTTCTTCCCAAAGGCTGCACTGCCTGACTGCTGAACCGCACCTTTGGAGTCCCACACCTGAATAGAGCAAGATAGAAGCAATTTCCCCAGGAGAATTCAAGCAAGAGAGGAGATTGCAAGAGACACAGGGATCTTCTGAAGACATTCACTACCTTGTCAAAGCCTGTGGCCTTCTCATCATCTGCACCTTTCCTTTAACTCGGATTTTAGGTTACACAGGGCACAATAGGCAACTCTGCAATGAGAATTCAGCAAGTTTGAAACTTTTTATGAACATGGGCTTGAATAAGACTTCTCCCCATGTCCCAGTTTCCCAATGATATTGTTCATGTTAACATACTCCCCAGAGCTACAAATGCTCTTGACACTGATCAGACAGCCATGTGGGGTCTGTGTGAGTTGCACTGAGACTCTCTGCTGGAAAGGCCCAGAATTTCTGTTTCTAGAAGGAGTGTCATTTCTACAGTTCGACAAATACAATCCTTAGAGCATTCCTCTAAGGATCCCTGTGCTCTACATCTTGCTAACAATAGCTCCACTTCAAAAATTTGACTTATCCCATTTGCTCCAAGGACCTTAACACTAATGCTTCAAAGATCCAAAGAGATCAGCTCAGTAAACTGTCAGCCAGCAGAGAGGTGTGGGAAGACCTATTCCTAAGCCTGCTACTGACAAGGCCTGAAAGAGAATGCATAAGGGACACTCACTTAAGTTGTGAACAGAGGGCTCCATGTCATGATCAGCTTCTGATTCCTCACCAGCACTGGCAATCCTAATTTCTTCCGAACAATCAGTACCAAATAGACATTTCCTGCTCACCAGTGGCTCTCTTATCAAGACCCTTCCTCCTCCTTCTTCCCCTAACACCCAAGTACACACAAGGAGGGAACCAAAAAGGGCAGAAAATTCTTGCCTAAGAGCAGAGAAAATGCCAAAGAACAGAAAACAGCAAGAAGATTGGATCAGGCCTGGTTGAGTAGGATTACTATGTTCCAAGAGAAAGATCAATTTGATGATCAATTTCACTGTGTGAAAAAAAAGTTTCTGTTTTCCTGAGCTGCCTATACTCTTTTTAGGGAGTTATTATGTCTATTACAAAACAACTGGCATTATGCCTACAGAGAGATGATTGGAGTTGGCTAAACTTGGCATTCAAAGGGTCTAGATTTTTTTTTTTTTTTTGCTTATCTCTATTTCAATCAATCAATTAAGTGACTAAGCATTTGACCCCAGAAACCCATGAAACACATCTCCTAGCAGTCTCTTTACTAAGCCGGTGGTAAGGAAGACCCATTCACAGGATGCCTTAACCATTTTGTCAATCTAGAACCCTCCAAGACTAGTCTGAATTGGGAAACCTGAGGAAGTATGCCAAGATCAAAAAAAGTAAAGCTTAAGGAAAGTCCATCCATGTTCCCCAGCAAGATTTTGCGGTAGTGGTTCATCTGTCCCTGGTTTGTTTTTTTTTTTTTTTTTTTTTTTTTTTTTTTTTTTTTTGTCTTTGCTTATCTCTATTTCTTGACCCAGCTTCCCCCAACCTCAAGAACTAGTTGTTACACTTTTATTCCTTTCTAATTAAGCGTTTCCCCTACACACATACCACCCAATAGATAATCTACACTGACCTATCGAGGAAAAATCTGAGCTGGTGTAACTGCAAGAGGTGGTTTATTTTCATAACAGTAAAATATCTAAACCAAATATGCCCTGTGTTTTCAGCAGCTTAAACATTGAGGTCTAACAAGGACCCGAGATTCCACTTTGCTTGCCAAGGGCTAAGTGTGTATGTTTAAGTGAGAGAAAGTGATTATGAGAGAAAACGGGGAATGTCTGAGTGGGTGAAGGGGAAAAAAATGTGCAGATACTGTTAGAAAATCTGACTGCACTCATACTCCTGGCCTCTAACCATGAGAAAGACCGCATGTCGTCACCCCAAAGTGAAGCACTGCACCTCTCTGAAATGAAAGGCATCCGCACCAGGAGACCCCGGGGACAGGGGACAGGCCTGGACTTCATCTCTCATTACTCTTATTTACAATTAGCCAATTTACAACTAACCGACAGACCCGCGGGCCTTCCGCCCTCAACTCAGGCGCGGCTCGCACCGCCCAAGCTCTGCCTTTCCGCCGCTTTTCCCCCACCTCAGCCTGGCCAGGCCCTCCGGGCCCCCACCGCCTCCTGCGTGGGCCCAGCCCGCCGCGCCGCCCACGCGCGGAAGCCCGCGGCCTGAGAGGAGGCACCGCCTCCCGTCATGCTCCGCGGCTGGGGCGGTCACGTGGCCGGGAGGGGGCCCAGCCGGTAACCTAGGCAACAGGGGGGGCCCTGAAATGGTCTCTCCGCGCCCTCTTGGTGAGAAGAGTCCAGCCATGCGCTGCACCTTAGGGAAACCACCCCAGCAAGGCTAATGCCAGCTCCCTGGTCTTGGAAGAATAAATAAGTAAATTTGTAAAATGGGTATAAAACGTTTGGAGGGTTTTTGTGAAAGGGACACAGTAGGTCAGCGGGCCCTTGAATCTTAAGTCTTCTCTACAATCCCTTCACCCCAGGAGCAACAGCTCTTGGTCCTACTATGAGGTAATTTTTTGCAAGGGTTGATTTTTTAAAAATCTATTTCATCTCCTCGGATGCCACAATGTCCAATGCCACCGACAACTCAGCCCAGTTTCTGTTTCCCCAGATTTATGAGGGTCGGTTTCTAAACAGTATTTGTTAGAATGCGGAGAACTTGTGATAATTGAATCTTAAGATGTAGTAAACTTACCTTTGCATTATTTTAAAAAAAGCCGCTAAACTAATTAGTACAAACATTAGGAATAAATGCGCTTCAGTATGTTGGGCATGCCATTAAGTACCAATTATAAATTATTAACCCTTATTAATAATTTATATTAGATTCCCAATGTAATTATACATGACCAAGAAACCAACTTATCTTTTAAAAACGTTATATAACTTAGGCCAGCCACACCCCAACAGCCAACATAACTGGTCAATGTTGTGAACATTTCCTGTATGAAATGTGTGTGTCCGGATGAAGATGTATGAAGATGGAGAAGAGCCCTGCTAGTTCCTTTCCTGGGTCATTATGAAAAGTTGAATGTAGCAGACAACAATGAAAATTGCCTTTTCTGGAGAGTGTAATATTTTCTCTCTAGGGAAACAATCAAAGCTATGTGACAACAGCACTGGAGGTAAAAATGACAGAGGAAAGTCTTTGCAGGAGCTTGAAACAAAGCAGTGCATAATTCTGGCAACCTGACAGCCAAGCTTTATTCAGAGTTCATTGGCTACTTAAACAGTAAGTGATGGACGGTTCAACAATGCTGTTCCCTGTCTAGTAATAAGAAACTTTCACCTTCACAGGCCATAGGAGAAAACCGGTAACTTTGTCCAATTTCAAATTCCTTTAAATCTTGAGCTGGAATGAACTTTTGTAAAGTCATAGATTCTCTTGCACTGTGGAACAAACTCCTCATAAAACGCAGAGTTTGAAAGAATTACTGGCAAAAAGTATGTGCTTTAAAAAAGAATCACAGCATTACTCTTGCCTGGCCAAAAATGTTAAATGTTCAGAGTTGAATTCCAGAATAGGTAGCAAATAAGCTCAAAGTCAATGACCCAAAGGCTCCCCACATTTGAGGCCACTCTCTCACATAGCAAAATCATCCTAAAATTTTATAAAATATTAAAAGCTAATTCCTTTATTTTCACTACACATTTTCCAGAAATAGTCTAGTAACCAGAGGGAGGGAAGAAATTCCAGAAAAATAAAACTGCAGTTAAGGTTCTGATTCTGTCCTTCTCACCCCAGACCCTATCAATTTCTGGCTCAAACCCAAACATGCAAATGCCTGTTTGCACACACAGGAACATATACCTTCAATCTCCCATTAGAAAGACTTCATATCTAGAGCTGCCTCCATTCATGCCAGGAGGTTAGGCTGGTCTTCACAGCAGGAGGCTGCAATCATCTTTCCCTCCAACAATATCAACTTACACTGGGAGTTTCCTCCTGCCCTCTGTGAACACATCTTTGAGACGGAAGTCATTCCTTAGGATCCCTGTCAGACAGGTCATTTGAGGAATTCACAACTCTTAAGTCTCTGGGAACTGAAGCAAAGCCTCTTAAGCAAGCAAGCCCAGAGTGCTAGGAAAGTAGTCATGGAGCAATTGGAAGGAATTTTTCTCCCATCTTCCAATTCCTAAGCACTCATCTGCTCATATAAACATCAACCTGACCAGCCTGTTCTCTCTTGCTCCAAGCTGCTAAAGGGCTTTGAGAGGAGGCTAAGTAAGTCAGCAGGCAGAGGCTTCTGGGAGTTGTCAGGAACACCTGAGCAGATGTTTCCCCTTTCTGTGAGGTGAAAGGCAAAGGGCACATCAAGCCCATCCCTACCCCCACCCCCACCCCCCAAAAAAAACTGGAAAATATCAATAGCTTCAGTCAGAAGCAGTACCAAATTTAAAAAGAATAAATTGAAGGGAAAGCGCATGGTATCAAAAAGTTGAACTCCACACTGAAAAATAACAAATGATAAAACAATACATAACATATCTGATAGTGGGTTGGGGTTGTAGCTCAGTGGTAGAGCACTTGCCTAGCATATGTGAGACACTGGGTTTGATTCTCAGCACTGCATATAAATAAATAAATAAAAATAAAGGTCCATCAACAAACTAAAAAAAAAAAATTAAAAAAAAAATATCTGATAGTAAAACTCTTTGACCTGAACAGTGGTTTTCTCCAAGTTAATTACAAAAGACTCCCATTTTTCCACTTCCATCCCTAGGTTCCTTGATGGGAAACCTAGAATGTGGGTTTTGGGAACTGAGAGAGACGTCAGAAATCAGTAAATCTTTGGGTTCTAAACCCGCAGACTGTGGTCTGGGATGGAAACAGGCTTCTAATTATAAATGTCCTGAAAGGGCAGAATGACCTGTGAAGTGCTCATCTCTCCAGGAAGAGGGTGTCTGGCTTTCAAGCATTTTCCAAGATGGCACCAGACCCCAAAGGAGTTGAAACCACTAATCTGGTTCAATTCTTGGATTTCACAGATACTGCCCAAAAAACTCAATTGAGTGCTCCAGGTGACAGAGCAAATTATATGTCACCTTCTAACGCTGGTTGGGGCTCCGTGGGAGGAGGAGGAGGACACCACATGAGCCAACAGGCCTTTTCCATTTCTAATTACAAGATTCCGTGAAGTCTCCAGCCGCCACTCTGTCTGGCTTTCTGGGCTTGGGCGTGTCAGTTGTCATTCTGTTTGCAAAGCGTAGAGATGGCCAGAGGACTGGGGTGGTTGGATATAGCCAATAGCCAATCAGCTAGCACCTAGGGACTAGCTCTTAGCCAAATTACTTTTGGGGGCTCATCAGGGGGGTTCAAAAAGCCCAGTCTTTACAGAGTGAGGCACAGTTGAATGCTCCAAGAACACTTTACAAAGATTGGTTGCATAAAGAAAAAAAATCAGTAAAAACCATCGCCTCCTAGTACCATATGGTCTGTATTTCCAGGCCAAGCCAGGCCAATTAGAACCAATTTTATGACAGAAAAAAAGGGGCCCTATTATAGTAATCCAGAATAAAAAAATTTTGTTGCAAAATGAAGTACAATTTCCAGAGATTATCATTGAATGGGAAAAATTGTAAATAATGTAACTGATAATTTACTATACAAAAATGCTGTCAATGTGCGGCCAGTGGTTGCTCCATGGGAATAAACAGGCAGTTAACACGTGAGTAATTAAAGGCTATTAGCACAAGGAAACATGTAGAGTCTCCTTGAAAACAGAAGAATTACAAATTAAAACTTTAAGGGATAATTGGACAATTGCAAACTACAAAGAAGATCCAATGGTGGCAGAGAAAGAGCAGCACTTGGACTTTGCAGATGCCGCTGTAGTGAACTGGGTCAGCCTTTCCAGACAGCAGTGTGGAAGATGCAACAAACAAAGCTATAGGATCCTGGGCTTTGATTCAGTACTACTCCTATGGGAACATTTCTCAAGAAAGGAGCCAAATGGAGAGCAAAAGAGGTAATTTTTATGAATAAGCTCTTTGCTGCTTATGGCAACCACTGCCACCAAAAGTGGAAGGTGCCCACACAATAAAAGGACAATGTAAATGATGTAGAGATTCAAAACTCAGACTCAGGAATCAGATCGCAGTTCATTACTGGACACCCTGCGCTTCATTACTATATGAGGAATGTGCGGTTCCTGTCCTGAAAATGGGTTGCTATAAGGATTAAATGAGATAATCCATGAAAGACATTTAGAACAGGGCCTGGCACATAAGTATTTGACCAAGGTTAGCTGAATTTATTATTATATGTTCATTTAAAATTGCAAGCAGATTTCCCAGTACTGCAAAAACAATGCAAATAGATGACCTATGTCAATACTTGAAAATGAAAATGTGAAATCATGTTAAACTGATAACATCAACAGATAAAACTAGTACAATCTGATTACAATTATGTAAAATAAAATTAGTTTATCAAAGACCAAAGTGTACTTAGAATGAGTTAAATCATTCATTTAGTCATGGTTCTCATTAGCTTCTTTCTATGCAATCTTGTTTTGTTTTGTTTTGTTAAGTGCTAGGGATAGAATAGAGAGCCTCACATATGTGAAGCAGTTGTTCTATCACTGAGCTGTATCCTCAGCCCCTGCAATGTTTAAATTTTTATGATAAACCAAAAATAATAAAGAAAAAGACCTAAAAGATTTTCCAGAATTCGACAGGGAACAGTACAAGGGACCTGATTTTGTTTGGGTGTCTACATCTCTCTCCAGGGACTCAGTAAAAATGTGTGTGCATGGAATCACTCCAGGCGTAAATACCAATTATTATAAGTCACTCCTACACCATAGGCTGACTGTGGCACAAATCTGTGACACCTTCTGGTCATTGAGACATAGGGGATGCCTGCTGGGAGCCTTCTGAGAAAGATGCCCTAGCCTTAGACATCAGGAAGAGCCATCCCCTCTTTTTCCTCCATGGTATGCTATCATATCGTATCCCCAGAGGACAGCAGGACCTGCAACAGTCACCCTGTGACCATGAGAAGAGTCAATATGCTGTGGGGACAGGGCAGAGAGATGCAAAGGATACAGGTCTTTGAGTAACTTTTCTATGCCCAAGAATTAGCCAATGTTGAAGCTTCCTATGCTGAGACTTATTAATTAAGGTGAAAGAATATGTTTGCTTTATTGTTAACTTTATCAGTAGAGTTGCAGTTTTCTGTTCCCTACAGCTGAAAGCATCTTAACTGATGAGGCAGGAACCCAAGCATGAAGGCCTGGCTGGCCAGTCCATCCTAGGAGGGGACCAGGATTTTGCCAGGACAATTCATTGTATCCCGTCCTGGGAGACAGCCTAAGAGAGATGGGAGAAGAAAAG
This sequence comes from Marmota marmota marmota, assembly GCF_001458135.2. Lineage (NCBI taxonomy): Eukaryota > Metazoa > Chordata > Mammalia > Rodentia > Sciuridae > Marmota > Marmota marmota. The sequence continues at coordinate 21,956,645 of NW_026000016.1, read as the reverse complement.
ACACTGGAATGTCCACCCCTAGTGTACAAAAGAGCTATGCCCAAGCCTGAGGACAACACCAGATGGTATAGCAAGCAGACAGCAACACTGGGCTGCAGAGCTCCAGATATCTGGCTCCTCTTGACCACTAATACTCTCATTTCTGGATTTACCCATTTCACAAAGTTGCAACTAAAACTATCATCTAAGGTAGGGAAGTCAGAAAAATGCAAGATGCACAGTTACACTTGAACTTCAGATAAACAATGAATAACCTCCAAGCACAGGCATGTCTCATGTGTGATGCTTTCTCCAGGCATCAGGCTAGGGACAAAGGCCTGAGCCCACACACCAGACCTCACTTGAGATCTCCAGTGAGTCTGGGAATGTCTGAAGTGCATTTTATAGCAACAGACAAGAAGTGGCTGACACTTGGAATGTAAGGGTGGGGCAGACATTACTGTGGTCCTGGGAGGTTTGGAAACTATGCTGCAGGCTATAAGACAAGATGGGTCTGGGAGCAGCAGGGAGGGACACAGTGGCTCCTGACATCCATCCCTCTTTCAAAAGAATTTCTCAGATGAAGCAGAAGAGATGAGCATCCCCTGATATCCATGACTTTGGACCAGAGATGAGAAGTGGCAGTGGGCAGGGCTCTGGTGCTCTCGGGCCAGTCTATAGACTTACCTTATCTGTGGTCATGTTCTCACAGTCTTTCTGCATCAGGCCTTGTCTTACAGCATGACCCCCTGGGGCCAAGGACAATGTTTAACTTGCATGGTGTGACACTGGCTCCCTGTTCAAAAACACTCCCTTAATAAAGCTTGGGGATGAGAGCAGAGCTTCATTTCCTGGAACTCTGCTTTATGGTTCCAGTTTCATGTCCCCACAGCATCCTGCTCAGGATCAGCACTACCCCAGAACTGAGGACATAGTAAGTACCTGTGAAGACATATCTCCCTCACAGAAAGCTTCACCTCCAAGAGATCCCGAAATTAAGCCAGTGACAGATAAATTTGTTTTCACTGCCTCTGTCTCCTTCCCTGGTTCACTTCTTCTGGAAGTTGCTGTGCTAACAGGAAGCACTGGAAATGAAATTTGGGGCTGGATGACTGATGACCATGACCTTCAAAAGACTAGAAGCAAAAAAAAAAAACAAAACAAAACAAAAAAAAGAAAATGGAAGTACTTATGTTCACAGCAATCCCTTTTAATAGTTTGTCTTTTTTTCTTTCTAGAAATGGGAGAGGAAAACCAAACAGAAACTGCAGGCAAGAAGGAAAGAAGCAAGGCTGGCTATATAATTTGCAGTATCTCTCATTCAATAATCAGGAAAAGTTTTATAAAAGGAACCAAAATATCAAACTGAATCCTTTCTGCCACATCCATAGCCCCCACCCCAAACCTGATGCCTGTTTCTTACTTGCTATTTGATGCCTTTCTCCCTGGAGCACCAGGATGCTCTCTGGGTGAGTGCAGTCCCTCACTGGACCCAGGGGCTGATCCCTTGGCTCTGGCCACTACAGGGTTCAGGATGTCTATAGAGCTTTCCTCCCAAAAGGTGTCAGGCCAGGAACAGAGATCTCTCCCCACCAACCCACCAGAAGATGGGCAGCACCCAAGCGATTGCAACCATCATACGGGGACGTGCTTGGTATCTGGATCTGGAGTGAAGTGGAGGTTTGGCCCCACCAAATTACCCATGTTGTGACCCTGCCAGCCTGGAGTAAGGATGGCCACTAGGGCTTACCTTGGGACACCAACAAAACTGTGCCCCTCCCTGAATCCTTACCCAGGCTCTCCTGATGGGGTCAGAGGTTCAGCAGTTGCTAGATTGGAAGAGGGAGGCCAGTTGGGCCCCCAACCCAGGGAGTTTATATTACATTGTCGCACTGGCCACCACTTATGAAACACAGACTCAAAGACAGAATTACTGGGAATTTCCAGTCAGCTACTGCAGAGCATGTGGCCCCAGAAGTGAGGCTCTTCTTCTGAGTACAGGACCTGCATGACTGCACTGGTCACATACATGAGAAGGCAGCCCCAGAAGTCACAGTGCTTATTAAGATGAGGAAAGGATGAAAACAAAGTTAAAAAAACAAAAGATTCTCCAATTCACTGCAGGTGCCTTGTGCTCATAAATTGGGTGAAAAATAAATCTTTATCACTTAAAAAAATTAACCCAACACCCTAAGATAACAGGACATATCTGGGCCTATCTTCTACCTCCTTTCCACCCCCCAAATCCTTGCAATCCTGTTGGGTATCTTCTTGAGATTTTGCCAAAATAATTCCTTGCAGTGGTTGCTAACCAGAGGCAGTATCTGGCCCAAGTCCTAGAGGGTGTTCAGAAGAGGGAGAAAGAGGGGTTGGGGGAGATGTAGTTGCACAATGGCTGAGATGGTTACTCAAGGAGCAAAGACCTTAAGCAACCTGCAGTGACTAGACAATCCCCCACAACCAGATCTGTCCTACCCCAAATGCCAATCAAGCCAATTTGGTAAAACCACCCCAGGGAAACTTTAAGTAAACGAAGTTTAAATGGAAACCTACCCATCTGGACCTCCCACCATTTGTCATGAAGATGACATATGCAGCACAGAATTCCTCAGGAGTACTGCCCATCACCTCCTCTGAGGGGTTCCCGGCAGGCTGGCACCACGTTGGTCCCCAGCTCATTCAGGGGAAGGAAGTTCACTGGAGAAAGGTGGGGCATTTGTTTTCCTGGACACCTTTATTTTCCCTCTTCTGAAGCCAGTTCAGCATCAGGCTTCCCCTAGCCCCACCCAAGGAAAGGTTTTCTTCTCACAGAAAGCATCCTTCAGCCTGGTCTCCAAGCTCTGGGACAAGAGCTTCAAGAAATCTCCCCAGCAGTGTACAGTAAGCCTCAAGGGTGGAAACTTAGCAAGGGTGAGATAACAGTCGTGGTTTTATATATAGCACCTGTGCTTTCCGGAGACCTCAGAGCATGGGGTAAGCAGGGTTTTAACCACCCTCCTGCCATGGGGAGGCTGGCTTGGAAGGCAACCCTCTTTTTGAGTCCTGCTGCCAGCATGGCCCACCACCCCAGAGACTTCTCCTGGGAATGTCAGGCGCCAGTAAGGTCCCCAGCCATTTGGCTCCTTGGCCTTCCTGGTCACTATGGACACACCTCAATCTGAGAATAGGTCAAAGGTAAGCAAGTGTTCACAGCAATGCCACGGGATGGGCACCTGAGGAAGAAGCTGAGGTTGCACGTGTCACCCCTCCCAGGCCTCTTATACTCAAATTCCCAGAGCCTGGACATTTGCAAACACTGCCTGCTCACTGCATGCAGCATGCCCTTTTCCAGCAGAAAACAAAGGTGCTGAAGGGACCAGAACATGGTGTGGGGAGCACTATCCTAGAGGAGGGAGAGTTGGTGTTTGTCCTGGCCCTGCACTCCCCAGCTGTGACCTTACACAGGCCCTTCTATCTGTTTTAGGCCACCAGCTCTCAGGTTCATCTAATTCTTGTGTTATATGGTCCTATGTAGCCTGCTTAAGCTACCAAAAGGTCAATGTCAGCCTTGCTGCCCTCAATGAGAAAAGAACAGTACAGGCTGAGGGTGTGAAGATAGCAGGAGCCTAAGTGCATCACAACATGCCCTAGAGTGTCTGGCAGAGGAGGGAGGAAACACATGCAACACAGTTCAGGCAGCTATCAGCAAACCACAGGACCTTCAGTAACGCTCACCAACTGCACTCAGCTTCCCTCGCACCCCTCTCAAGGGTGCATGCACAAACACAGCCACACACCTAAACATACATACACACAGTCACATGCACACACATATTACATACTTCAACACACATGCATACACATATACTCACCCCACACGTATACACCCATATACATAACCACATGTGCATGTGTACATGTATATACTACACGTACATGTACACACCCACATGCACATACACACAAGCACACACACACACACACACACTCTGATAAGACCCCAGAGTGAGGAGACTTTGGACCCAGCTGACTTTTTCGGGTTCTTCTCATCTCTGGATCAGTCCTGACCACCCCGCACCGAGTTCTCAAATGCCTACTTTGTACCCTCTGTCCCACACCCTCACTTCATGTCCACCTCACATTATGGTGAGAAACAGTTCAGAAATAAAGCGGAAACCAGGTTTGGAGAGAACAGTTCATTGGGGAGGGAAGTAGAAACAACTGCTATTTTTATCTGTTTTTCTAAGACCTCCTCTGTGCCCCCTCTGTCGGGAGTGACAAGCCTCCCCACAGGTTTCCGGTCTCGTCCCATTTTAGATCCACTGTAGCCAGGCTCCCTCTCTATCTCCTTAGCCAGGGCCTGGGGCAGAGTTGTCCTTCGAAGGAGTTTCTAGCAAAAAGAACGCGCCTTGGTTTATGAGGATTTTGTTTAGGCTTCTAAAACGATCTCAGTTGCTACTGTTGGCATGTCTTCTATCTAAGACACGGCCCCATAAATTTATAGTTCACAAAGAATTGCATTCTGTTACTTAACACTTGGCTCGGGCTTTAAAGCTGTCCTTTCTACCACATTCCCAGCCAAAGAATACATCCTGGGTGTTCAGATAACTACCAGTGTCCTGAACAACAACCCTACCTCATTAAAACAATCCACTGCATGCAGCCTGTATTCACGTTAAAAAAAAAAAAAATCTACCAATCCTGCCTCCAATGTCCTAATTCCAAAAAATAAAAAATGAGGCCTGTGAACTTGTCTTAACCCATAAGGACCTTCTCTGAATTATTTAGAAAATTAAAGTTTTTTTGTATCTTGACAGTCTCATTTTCTCTTTTTGTTTGTCAATTTCTCACCAAGTTTGGCAAAAGACCATCTATGAAAGCCAAGCTAGAAGGCTCTGAGAGAAGACAATGAGTTGTGCATGCTTGCACATTCCAGGTATAGGTTTTAACATCTTGGTAGACATTAATGCTATCCCCCAAATATTTTCAATTCTTCTCCTGGGCATACAGTAGGGCTCTACTCTCCTGCTCACTTAAAATTGACAGTATGAGTCTTGTTTGGTCAACTAAATGTGAGCAGAAGTGACATTTGCCAATTCTCTGGGCTGCAGCTTTACCAGCCAGGATGTGATCTGCCATGTTCATTCCCTCTGCTTGGTGACTAACACCATCAACCTGGGTCATGGAGTGAGGCTAACAGGTAGAAAAATCAAAGTTGACTGAGATCAGGTATGCAGTATTATGATCAAGAAATAACCCTGGGTTGTTTATAGCCACTGATTATGGAGTTTGCTGGTTATCACTGAAATATAACCTAACGCATCCTGACTGATACAGAATTTGAGGTAATAATTATATACCTGCTGAGAACCTGGCTTGCTGCTTGCAAGGAGGAAACAAGAGAGAGGCAATAAAGAGGAAAAAGAAGAGTTCAGAGCAAACTCCCTGCCATTCCCTGAACCTGCTTTGTTTTCTCAAGCTTTCATTTTTTTGAGCATTTGAGTCCTTCTATTCCAAAATTCTCCCCCTTACAGCAGGAATCTGTACTTACTTATCTCTGTACACACACACACACACACACACACACACATATGTATGTATGTATATACATTCATATATGTATATATACATTTATATACATATATGTATGTGTATATATAATATATATCTATATCTATAATTTTTATTTATTTATTTATTTATTTTTAAGACAGGGCCTCACTATGTTGCCCAGGCTGCCTCTGAACTCCACAGCTCAAGTCACTCTCTTGCCTCAGCCTCCTGAGTTGCTTGAACTTCAAGTGAGCACCATGGCACTTGGACATGGGGAGTTTTTTGGTTTTCACAGTGGCGGGAGGTGCTATTGACCAGAAATGCTGCTAAATAGCCTATAGGACACAGAAGAGCCTCCCACAACAACAACAAAAAAAATTTATCTGGCCCCAAATGTCAATGGTACTAAGGTTGAGAAACTCTGTTCTAAAGTGAGACTATCTGAGGTCATATCCTGACTCTTGTTTTACTGTGATTTGAGGCATGTCACTTTTGCAACGCCAGCCACATAATAAATATGTAATAGATGTTAAGCATTATAATTTGCTTCCTCCATTGAAATGCAAATTCCTAGGAGGACTAAGCTTTACTTATGTTTGTATCCCTACCTGCCAGCACACAATGAATGTTCAGAGGCTATATAAGTAAAGCATTCACCCCTTTCTGAAAGTTAAGCCAGTTGCAAGGAAAAGGTAAAACCTTCTGCCAGGTACCAAAAAGACAAAGTCTGTCATGGCAAAACTTCTGCTGGTTTTAGTGTATTTATTATTTGTAGTTCATTGCAAAGTACAAATTCAAGGACAGAAATTCTCAGCAAGAATATTTAAGAAATCAGAAGATAAACACACACAACCATCCTGAAAAAAAAAAAAGCAAGTTCATGACAAATAAATTTTATACCAATGATGCTATCTGGAGTGACTCAAATCAAAATGAGCTACTTACCAACAGCCCTAATGCAATATAGCACAAACACCATATTTTAATTTGAGTCAGAAATATAACAAGAGAATTTTAAAAATCTATTGAGCAATATTAAACTAGCACCTCAAACTAGCTCCTCAAAATGTAATGAATCAGAGCTGGGCATGGTGGTACATGCCTATAATCCCAGCAACTCAGAAAGCTGAGACAGGAGGATTGCAAGTTTGAGGCCAGCCTCACCTATTTAACTATACCCTAGGTAAGTTAGCAAGATAAAATCAAAATAAAAAATGAAAAGGCTGGGGATGTGGCTCAGTCGTTAAAGTGCCCTTGCATTCAATCCCCAGGACCAAAAAAATAAAAGTAATGAACCAAAATTTCTGACCCAAATCGTTATTTGATTCAGTTGCACCTTTGGTCTTGGGCCTAATCAACTGACTGCTAAAATGGGATGGACAATTCTAAAGGGTCCTGAGGACTGTGTGGAAACTCTGTGATCATCTGTCTTCATGAGACTATTTCCACTCCCTGGGCTCAGGGGATACATGTGAAAATCCTCTGCTCATTTTCCAAAAATCCTTTAAGCCCACATAGAAAATAATACTTTCTCTCTGATAGACTGTTTATCCAAATTCACCAAAGGAGATCTTTCAAATATTATACTTCATTACACCAAGAAACAAACAACATACCTTTTCATTTCTTATGACTCATTGAAATAGGACTAAGGATGCTTTTCTTTATGAAGCCCCTCATACAGGACTAGGCAGAAAAACAAATCCATTCTCAAACACAAGATATCTCCTTGTTGCCCAAGGGAAGCCAAGCCCTCCAGCTGGTTCTCAAATTAGCAGCCATTCCAAGACCACTTCTTGCAGTCCCTTCTTGAGACAGGTGAACAGACGTGAGATGGACACCACTTCGTAGGGGCTATGGTGAAACTGTGAAGTTCAATGCTGGTTTTAAAAGGAAGAATGATTTCAGTCCCCAGCTGCTGTTATTAGCAGTTCTGAATTATATGCATACTTTTTCTTTTCTATTTAATTAAAATGAAAGAGTGAAAGCATTTCTGGGGGTTTTTAGCACACATCCATGTGGCAAAACTAAACCTAAATCATAGGCCCAAGCATAGAGACTTCCAAGGAAGCCTCAGGGGAAGGAATGGAGCCCCACGCACAGTGGGGCCTGCTCTTACACTTTTGAGTTGAATTTTAGAGGAATTCACCTAGTCAGAGAAAAGGGAAGAGAGTACATGGAATAGAAGGCTCCACAAACACCAAAGCAGGGAAGAATGAAGAGACACGGGGACTTCCTAAAGTGGCAGGAGTGTTGTCTTCCTCTCCAGGGCTGTTTTCTTCCAGTGGGAGGAGGAGGGAGGAAGCAGAAAGACACTCTACATTTCTTTCTTTGTTTTTCTTTTTCTTTCCAGGCCTGACAATACATAGACAACTTTCCTGAAATACCTGTGAATCAGCCTGGGTGGATCCTGTGGAGGCTGGGAAGTGTCGGTACATGGGCTGGGGCCGCCACCCTGGCTCCCTACACACTGTACTCTGCCAAGGGTGCCCGCCAAGAAGCACTATTCTATTTTGGAGTCTGAGGACAGGGAGGGCACAAAGGTGCCTCATAAATGACCAAGCACCCTCACCTGAAGCCCTGAGAGGCAGAACTCTGGAGGCCCAAGGCTTTGGACACCCTGCTTCTGTTTTCACAGCACCTTGATGGAATTGTTTTTGTCTGTTAGTTTTTTGTTTTTGTTTTTAATAAAGTATCCCCTATTTTTTTAACTTATTTATTTATTGTTATGTGGTGCTGAGGATTGAACCCAGTACCCATGCAAGCTCTCTACCACTGAGCCACAACCCCAGCCCTTTGTTTGTTTCTTTTAAAGCCAGATTACTTATTGGAAGGGAAACACATTAAAAAGGTGTTCACACCAATTTTTCTTTATCCATTCATCTGCAGATGGGCACCTAGGCTAGTCACATAGTTTGGCTGCTATGAACATGGATATGCATGTATCACTCTAGCATGATGCCTTGAATTCTTCAGGGCAAATACTGAGGAGTGGTACAGCTGGGTCATATGTGGTTCCATGCCTAGTTTTTTGAGGAAACTCCTCACAGATTTTTCCTAGTAGTTGTACTAATTTACAATCCTACCAACAGTGTAAAAATGTTTCTTTTTCTCCATATCCTCTCCAGCATTTATTATTATTTTTATTCTTGGTGATTGCCTTTCTGATTGGAATACTGCATATATATTCAAGTTGAAATTTCATTGTTATGTTTCCAGTTTTTATATGAAGCATAATTTTTTGTCTTTTGGTAGTTATACATGACAGTAGAATGTATTTTGACATGTTACACGTACATAGAGTATAACGTCCCATACTTGTGGTTGTACATGATGTGGAGTTTCACTGGTTGTTAAAGAGTACTTTTTATGATCTCTGGTGATTCTCCATTGCTTTCATAATTATATACTTATACTAGTATCTAAATATTTACCAAAAAGTTAGTTCATTTCTTTAGTTTCAGTTTTTCTTTAAATCCTTCCTTAGTGGTATTTTATAAATATATTGTGAAAATGTAAAAAAAAAAAGGTATTCATTATCATTAGCCATTATAGAAAAACAAATTAAAACTACAATGAGAGGCTGGGTTTATAGCTAAATAGCTCAGTGGCAAAGTGCTTGCCTAACATGGGTCCCAGGTTCAATCCCCAGCACAGCAAACAAACAAAAATACCACAATGAGATACCCGTACATGCCTGTCAAATGGTTAAAAATTTTTTTAAAAATGAATAACACCAAATGCTGGTGAGGATGTTGAGAACCTGGATCAAGAATATTTCATATTACTGGAGAAATATAAAATGGTCCAGCCACTCTGGAAAATTGTCTGGCAGTTTCTTTTAAAAACTAAGTAAAAATACAACTATCCATCTGACCCAACATTTGCACTCCTGGGCATTTATCAGAGAGAAATGAAAGTTTACAGTTACACAAAACCAAGCACACAAATGTTCACAGCAGCTTCACTTAAAATAACCAAATACTGGAAATAACATAGGTGTCTCCTCCTAAAAGTGATGGTTTAATCAAAATCTCAGAGGAAGACAAGGCAGAGGCTGAGTAACCCAACTTCAAATTCAGGAATTCCTGATGTCCTCCACCTGAACTAACCGCATCTAGTGGCTGGTCATTCACTGTCCCACGTGGCCTTTACAATGCCCCCAAGGAAGCCACCGCTTCACCATGGTATTGGCTGAAATGCTCCTTTCTAAGGAGGGGCCAATGGTATGCCTGGAGTTCAGGCCCTCCAATCTTCTTGTAAGGAACCCCAAAGTGATCAGCTACTAAAGGCCTGGTCTCCTATCTACTGACCCCTTTGAATGAAACTTTCTCTCTTCCATCACCCAAGTCTCAAGGCTGATCAGCATTTTTAACAGCTGCATGATGAGATTAATTCAATAAAATTGTAATTCCAGGTGAGTTTCCTTAAGAAATATTTGATGAGACAGGTCTCCGCCAACCTGTCCCTCTATACAAATGATTTTTTAAAAATCTGTATTTGGGATTCACATTTCCTTTGAAGACATGCTGAATTATTTTCTGAAGTTCTTAAATCTTTTCAAAGTCAGTGGCGCATCTGTAAGTGACATCTGTAAGCAGGTAAACCACCTGGATGGCATTCAATTCCAATTTAGGAGCTACTTTTATAAACCCACGTCAGTGTCATTTAGAGGTGCCTGGACCACCCTGCTCCAGGATGTCTGGGTGCTACACAGTATGACAGTGCCCAGGGAGCCCTGTGCAATAGAGAGACCCATGATGCTCTCTCAGCACAGCCTGAGGCAATTGGACATGCAAAGATCTATGCTCTGTACTTGATGTGCCCCCCTATCTTGCCTCTGTACTTGATGAGCCCCCCATCTTGCAGACAAGACTCCCTTTAGAGGCAGGCTGACCTCCTGGGGGCCAGGGCTGCAGAATCAGTGCTGAGTGTGCCCTGCTGTCAGCTCACTGCACCTCTTTCTGCAGCAGCCAGGAGCTTTTAATCTTTTTTTGACCTTTAGGGTTAGGAGTTCTCTTTTCCTTTCCACTAGTACTGGGGCAGCGAGGTAGCTCCAGAAGTTCACTTTTTCTATAGATGCATCTATGGAATCCATGTTTTTAAACAAAGGCCCATTCATTTAGAAAGAAAAGAATCCTCTCTTCGTCCCACTTCTGCGAACAGAATATTGATCTTTAACCAGACTCAAACACTCTCCAGGGTAACTATTTGAGCACACTTTTCCCCTTAGCTCTAATATTTCCAAAGCAACTATAATTCTTCTCAACCATCTCCCAGGCACAAAGGTTCAGCTTTCAGCACTCTGCTCATCTCTCTCTGTATTCAATACAGTTATTCCCCAGTCCAGCTAAAGCACAAAGCCCAGAACCAACTCAGGGCTCACTCTGCACAGAAGCCTGCCACCTTCCCCTGTTCTCCAAGTGACCATCAGTGTGTGGCAGAGAGAACCAGGCAGGCACTTGGGAAACACAGATGAGTTCAAACCCCAGCTGTGGATTCGGGACTGACAATTTAATTTCTAACACTCAACTTCCTTGCTGTGAATGGAGGAAAACTGATACATATCTTCCAAAAACTAAATGAAGCAATTATGTGGTATGCTTGGCATACAAGAAATGCTTCCAAAATCATAGTTTCTATTATTCTGCTTATGTGCATCCTAAGGCTGATCAGCATTTTTAACAGCTGCATGATTAGATTAATTCAATAAAATTGTAATTCCAGGGGAGTTTCCCTAAGAAATATTTGATGAGACAGGTCTCTGCCATCCTGTCCCTCCATGCAAATGATTTTTTTAAAAAATCTGTATTTGGGATTCACATTTCCTTTGAAGGCATGTTGAATTATTTTCTGAAGTTCTTAAAATCTTTTCAAAGTCAGTGGCACATGTCCTCATACTACAGTCAGAGGCCTACAGACTGTGACACCCGGCAATCCACCACCTGAACCATTCAGGGAACTCCCTTTAGGATAACCTACATGGGTCCTCAGTGTTCCGTGCAACAACCCCTGGGAGATTCTCCTGCCTTCCCTGGGGATTGTGACATTTGAGGCCAATGGCGAGAGACCAAAAACTCTAGGCCAGGTCACAGTAGCAAAGAAAAGATGCCTGGAAAGACCTCAGGACCTGCAGGTCTTTTTTTTTTTTTCAGTGCTAGGAACCCATGGCCTCACGCATACTAGGCAAGTCTTCTACTACTGATTTACACCCACAGCTCTAGACTTGCAGGACTTGTAGCTTCTCAGTGTTAACCCATAGTCTGCAGGAGGCAGGAAGCAGCTCTGGGGAGAACTTTTTAATGTAGAGTATAATACCACAAGGTAAATAGCTTCACCACACTGTTCCATATGGCTTTTGCCTGAGATAGAAACTAATTGCCGTTTTGTGTACATTTCCAGGTTGGGGCAATAAGGCAACTACTGTCCAGTGCACTCGCCATCAGACCACCTCTGAGATCCACATGGCCACATGCTAACCAGCCCTTTCCATGGTCTCATTCCTCCCAGAAGACAACCCCTCCATCCTGCAAAGGGCAGGAGGAGGCTGGGGGTTTAGGAGATGTGCATGTGTAACCAGGCCTGAGTCATTCTCTCCAGAAGAGCTTCCAGCCCCACACAGCAAGTTGAGTGCCTGGAAGCTGCACTCAGATAAATGAGCCTAATGGGCTTTGGAGCAGGCTCTCTTGAGTGGACCACCTGTGCGCAGGAAAGAGGACAACCCCAAGGGTTAACACCCCAGGCTTTCTGCCTCATACTAGGGCCAAACCGAAGAGGGATTTCCACATCACACATCCATGTGTAGCCACAGCTGAGAAGACGCCTGTGTTTGGCAGGCAGGGGTACCCAGAGCTGCAGTCAGTCTGTGCTGCTCCGGTGGAACTTGTCACCACACAGTGCCAACTCCTGCAGTGTCTACATGCATTCCCACAGGCCTTGAGGGGACTCAGAAGTGAGCTGATGAGCTCGGGGTTCATGGGTTCACACCAGTCGCCTGCATGGGTTTTGCCTCCACTCTATCATCTGAGGACAATGGCAAAGCACAGCCTTGGGACTTGAGGAAGTGCTGGTCAGGTTCTCTTGTGTAAAGTGAGCTTTCCGCCGGGTCCTGAGTCCCTGTGAAGGTACATGTGTTGGGGCCTTGTCTACAGAAAATAAAGCTTCTCCAACCTCAGAAGGGCACGCACCCACCCAGCCACCAGACTGGACACAGGGAGGAGAGAAAGCCACTTAAAACACACACACACACACACACACACACACAATCTCTAGCTCAGTCACCTGCTTTCTTATGGCTATAGTGACTCTAAAAGACACGTGAGGAAAACAGAGGAACTAAGGGAGGAGAGCAGAGATGGAGCCTTCCACATCCAAATGCTGGGCTTTCTATGTCTGGATGATCTGATCAGTCTCCACCTCTAAAACAGAATGAAAAGAGTGGGTCCCAGGGTGTGTAACCTGACACCCTCTACCAGCAGCTGAATACCAAGGATTGTTTTTAAACTTCAAGTTCTGAGCCTGGTAACAAAGTGAGCCTTTCCTGGTGGACCTCCTTGGAAAAATAATTCCTGCTGCCTATTTTGTCAGCATCCTGGACTTGGGATGACCTGCAGTGACTCAGGGTACTTGGTGAAGGCAAGTTAGGGACCCACTTGGAAGCACTTTTCACAACTGAGAGAAGGGGCAGAAGAAGAGGACTCCCTCTATTCCCAGGTGGTACTTGAGCCATATTATCTCATTTTTACATCCACACTAGACCATGAGATGGGGACATTATCCTCATGTTAGAGATGAAGAAACTGAAGTTCAGAGAAGTTAAGCCTCTGCAAAGTCTGAAACAGAGCAAGGGTGTGAAGGGTGTGAAGGTCTCTCTGGCTCCAGCTGCCCATTCTCCTGCAAGATCATCCTGCTTCTCTGCTTGGCAGAGCAAGCCTACTCCAACACAGACCTCCTAAAACCTGCAACATCAGAGCTCTCAGACCTCGTTATTTCTTGGAGGGGGAAGAGGTAACTATGTCAGAATACTCCCTTAGTATCCTGCTTCACTTTCAAATGGAAGAGAATAGTGGAGATTGCAAGCCCAGCCAAAAAGGCTGAGGAAGGACATCACGACTGCCTGTCAGGTTCACACAGTTACTGTTTATTGAGCATTTACTATGACCAGATAGTGTACTAGGCACTTCACACATTACCTTATTTAAGCCACAAAACCATAAGTCTGGTATTATCCGTCCCATTTTACAGATGATGAAGTTGGGGGCAGAAAGGTACGACATTTCTCTAGGATCACACAGTCAGGAATTGGCAGAGTTGAAGCTCAACTCCAGGACTGCCCTGTCTCCATGACCAGGCTCTCTACCCAGCATTATGCTACTCCCACCCCTTCTTCTCTCGGTGCTCTTCCATAGACTCAGTAACACTTGCTGAGCAGAAGCCCCACTACTACCAGACCATGTCCCTCTGATCAGCTGCAATGGAGTTAAGGGCAATCTCAGGCCCATTTTAGCCTCACAAGGAACAGGGCAGCTGCCCACACTCTACATCTTCCATCCACTGAGCATCCATTTGTGTATCAAGGTCTGGTGGAGACAGCGCCTTCTTCCATGCCAACTTCCCAGAATCACTGAATCCAGAATGATATCTTTGCTTGACCACTTCTAACAGAGGTAGCAAATTCCCCAAGGCCTTTTCCCCAGACTTCTTCCCCAATGGCTGCTGCCAAATGCAATTCTCTGCTCCTTGTTCCACAACACACACCGAAGTTTTCTGCATTTCACATTCCCACACCGATTCATTATTTATTAACTCATATTTAATGAATGTGCTTGTTCAAAGGTGATACAACTTGTTCTTGAGTTTTGCAAATCTCAAGTATGCCTGCGGGCATCAGCTTTGTCTTCGAGGGCAGATCCCCAAGGGCAGGGACAGCATCAATTAACACATTCTCTTCAGCACAGGTACCTGCAGACAGGGATGTTATATCAGTGCCTACTGTTTAGGCAGCTGCCAGGGTGCAATATGCAATGTGCACTTCTCAACATGGGCAGCTCCCAGGCTCCATGAGAAAAAGAGACCAAAGTTTCTAGATCTAGTCCAGGGTCATACATAAAAGGCACCCAGCATAGAGTTGCTGAATGTAGTATTTGCTTTAAAATACTTAAGACTTTGCTGAATTCCTCTTTCACATTCCAGGACACAGATGAGCAAACCACTACAAGGTACTAGAAAAATCAGTGCTCCATGAAGTATCCACAAACTCACAGGGCACTCTGTGCACTCTCCCCTCAATTATTCAGGAGCTGACAGCCCTGTTGTAGGAAGATTGGACCTGCACTTTGTGGCTCCCACCTGCTTTGTGGCAGCCTTACCCTGTGTCCCTCCCCAGTGACAGTGAGCAAACCACAGCTAGAGGGGGCTGCATGCAAGGTCCGCAATGGCTGGAATGGTCACTTAGGCAAGAGGAGACAATATCTCGGCTGAAGAGGAACCAGGGTATTATCTAGAATGTCTGTTCTTCCCTGTTCCCCTACCCTCCACCCCATGTACCCTTCAAAACTGGCTCTCTGTGGGCAGAAAGGTTGTTTGGGATACAGTCCTTTGCAATTTCCTTTTAAGCACACAAAGGCAAGACTACCTCATGCTAGTGTGGTGCTTGCCCTGGTCCATCCTCTTTTCAGGAAAATTTAAAAGCAATATCATAATATTCATAATTAAAACTAAGAAGGCAAAAATACACTCTTCCAAAATGTCTCTCTACACACTAATTCATTCCAGACTCTTAAAGACCACATGAGGTAAGAAGATAAAGTCCAAAAATATACCCATTTTACAGATGAGGATACCAAAGTCCAAAGAGGCCAAGCGCTGAATGTGAGTCACTAGTCCTTCCAGCACACTGCACACCTAGGGTACATCCAGAAAAGTTCTTAGAGGAAGGCCCCGAGTCTCCCAAATTACTTGGAATTAGCAAGATGCTCTGTTCTAGTAAGTGCTTAATGGTGTGATGACTATGATGATGAATGAGGGAGGTTAAGAAAATGAGAGAAAGAAGAAAAGGCTTCACTAGCCTCATACAGATTGAAAAATCAATTGCAACACATTCAAAATGTCCCCAACCCTAGCACATTTTGAATCTGTAAGAATTTCTTATTCGTCCCTAACAAAATCTCCTAGCCATTTCTTAAGCCACTGGCAGGCGGTTGGATTTTCCACTTGACATTGTTAAGAGATTAAACTGTTTATCTCATTGTCATACACAGGCTTTTTCAGTTTCCTGCTAATACATTCAGGTTAGATAAGGATTACAGAAGTGATACTCCCAAGTTCCTCTGCATACCAGCTGGCATCCTTTCCCCACACATTTACAAGGCCTGTTTTCTTTCTTTCTTTTTTTTGTAATCTAGTATTTAGATAGCCAACTTGTAAACAGAAAATAGTATACATCCATGCCTAAGCAGGGGATCAGACAAACACCAGCTCTATACAACTGCAGAAGCAGCACTCATGAGGAGATTCTGCCAAATTATACATTTTACCACCCAGTCACCAATTGCCATAGAGAAGAGAAAAACAAATTGAGCTGAGCCTGGAAAGAATGTCAGTGAAATTGGAAAAACACTTGCTGGGAACTGCCTGGGGGTGCAGTGACCTCCCTTGTAATTGCCCAGGTCCCACCAGCTCACAGCATACCAAGAGAGATTGCAGATCAGAGCTGGGTGCATGGCCAGTCACCAGGGAACCAAATTCCTCCCTCCCACAGTAGGCAGAACACTCCCTGCAGTGTATGAAACTATTAAGTGCTGGTAATATAAAATTTATTACAGCTTCTTCTTGGAAAACAGTACAATTGGTTTATTCATTCTGATTAAAAGGATGGGAGTGGGAGGGGTCCAAATGCGGAGAGGTAATGAAAGAAAATTTTGCCCATTCTCCAAAGCCAAGGGCAAAACACCTCATTCCTGCCCTCGTGGGATGCACTCACTGAGAACAACTTGAAAAAGTAGCAAATGGACCACCCTTTCGGGGAAGGTCTTGGCCAAGGTCTGGCCTTTACCCTGTGCCTCATGAACACATATCATTCTATCTGGGTTAATCTTGGTCACCAGGTCAACGGAAATAATCTCAATGCCTTTGTTTGTGATCCTCTATCATTTCATTTTCCCTTTCCACCCAGAATCTTACCACAAAAGTAAAATGCTAGATTAACAGGATAACTGAGCTTCACGAGGAAGGATCCTCTTTAGCTGAAAATTAACCATCTCCACTCCAAGTTAACTGAGTCATTTTTCTACTTTTCAGAGATGGGGAAATAAAAACATATCCTCCGCTATTCTGAAAGAATCATACACAAGTATGACTTGCAGAGGTTCATTCTGTTTCCTTATCATCTATAGCTCCTATTTTTGGGTTACCTTTTTTTTTTTCTTTTGGCTATGCCGGGCACTGAGCCCAGAGCCTCATGCCTGTTAGGCAAGACTCTACCACTGAGCAACACTCCAGCACTGGTTACTTATAAAATCTAATGGCTGGTCAAAAACAAGAGAAATAATTGCAGGAAATTTTTTAAATGCAATATTGGTTAGTAGCCCAAAGAGATACCTTTTGTTGAATTGGTTTCCATGACATGATAGCAAGTCAATAAAATGCCCAAGTAAAGCTCAATAAAAGGAGAAAATCAGATTTTTAACAGTAAACAGAAAATAGTATAATGGAATTATCGAGAAACACACCAGACAAGTAAGTCACAAGCTGAAGTGTTGGCTTTCCAGTGAAATGATTATCCTAAGTCAATTGTCCTCGCCCATAGCCTGGAAGGCCCTTGTCTCTAAGTAAGAAATATCAGAGTGGTCTGCCCTGCACAAACACTCTGCAATAATGTAGCATGCTTGACCTTGACCTTGAGACTTATATACAGCAGTGGGCACTTCTGCTGACCAAGCCCTTCACCCCCATCTTTGAGTCCAAACCTGAAAGTAATCAAAAGGAAAAGACACTAGTAAACAGAAACTTTAAGGTAAGACCAGCCTTATTCTAAACAATCAATGAAATTGCATTTCAGGAAAACAACTATGGTCCCACAACAGCTTGTGAATATAAGTCTTTGAGAAATGAAGTTCACCCCAGCCTTTCTGGCTGGGCAGAATAATTTTCCAGGATTGTATTGGGATGAAAGTGGAACTAAAAACAAAATCCTAGGGTTACTACAGGATTTCTTCCAAGGGGCCCAATGAGTTTTCCAGACAGACATTGCCTCACTGGTACTCACAATGTCTCCCAACTCCATGTACACTAACATGTATTGAGCCTCTACTAGTGCCAGATGCTATGCTAGGCACTTTCATAAACATTATGTCACTGAACTCTTGCCACCCCATGAGGTCATGCCGACTCATGCCACTTTTTCAGAGGGCTTCCAGGCCAGGTGTAGACTAGGTTTTCAATCTGGGTCTCCTAAACCCAAATCCAGCGTACTTACTAAAGCAGCAAGGTCATAGGAATTAGCAATGAATTTGCCTTGACTGGACTTTTTTTTTTTTTTCTTCTCTTTTTTCATCTTTTAGGTGGTTAGTAGGTAGGTAATGTGAGATACTTTCATTCATTCATTCATTCATTCACTCATTCCTCTAACAAATGTTTCAAGAGCACACACTGTATTCAAAGCCAATGTGGATCTTCCAAGGTGAGTAAAGAACTTGTCTACTAAAGAAGTTTCTTGAGTGAAAAGAATGGAAACACGGGTCCTGTGACTCTACTGAATCTTTCTGGCTTTGCTTTCTTTATCTCTAAAATGTGAATGTTGGGGTTGGGGTTGTGGCTCAGAGGTACAGTGCTCGCCTAGCACATGTGAGGCCATGGGTTTGATCCTCAGTACCATTTAAAAATAAATAAAATAAAGGTATTGTGTCCAACTACAACTAAAAAATAAGTATTTTTTTTTTTAAATGTGAATGTTGGAGAAAATGAGCTCTAAAGATTCTCCCAGAGCCAGATCTAGATAACGTTCACTATGGAAACTCTAGAAAAGTTGTTTTTTCATAACAAGCACAAAGGTCTAATCCCTATTGAGATCATATATATTCTAATGTCTTTCAGCCAGAGACTTGAACTCTTTAAACTAAGAGTTTTCTCCTAGAAAAGTGGATCAGGGCTGCTATCTCCATTAGGAAGATGTGGTAAAGGAAGGGGGACTAGTGAGCAGATAACAAGGAGTCTAAAAGGATCGTGGTGAGATTTGGGGTTGGTGACAGTATTACAGCAAGTTAAGTTTGACGAGAGTCAGGAGACCAGGTTGGCAGATTCTTCCAGCTCTCCAATGTGGCCTTCCATAGTCTGGCCCCATGGTTCTGATGGAAATGCTGGGTGTTTCTGCTCTGTATACGGAAACCATCTGTAGCACCGTCATTACTTGGTTCAGTAAGTATACCGTCACAGTGTACCTTCACAGGACACTCAGAAGAATTGGTCGGTCATGTAAAATCTTAAACAGGCAGCTGGCACTCTAAAGGACTTTGCATATGACCAAAGAGGTCATAATTGGGCTTGGTGTGATTTTTTTAAGGCAATGAACAATGACTCACAAAAAAATGTCATTCCCAATGTCAATTTTACCTAGTGAGGAAAAAAAAAATCACTGATAGGCACACTTCTCGTGGGATTGACAGCACAATGTACAAAACCTCCCATGCCAAGGTCTCCTCTCCTATCAAAATCTACAGACCTAGCCACACCAATAGTGTACCCCAACATAATTTAGAAGAGCTCCTTAGTTACTTCTGAAATCACCTGCTAAATATCTGAAGTCTACAGCGTTATTGTTTTTTTTCTACCAAGATATAAAATCCCTTCCATTAAATACTTTAAAAATCTAACTTTAGGTAAATAACTTGAAGCCTAACAAAATTAGGAAAGTGACTCGGCAGCAAACTAAAGTTCAAACTAGCATTTACAAACTGGAATCTATTTCTCTAAAAGCAGCAGCCAAATGATTTACTGTTTTCTTATAAAACCTAAAGCCTAGATAAGTCTTGAGCCATATTTTTGCAAAAATCTAAGCATTTGCCTGAAAATGCTGAGAATCAACTCCTCTTTTTATTTGAAAGGATTTTAAGCTGTCTAAATACGTTCATCTTTGATGAGATGCAGTCTTTGAAGTGATGTTTTGACTCTGTTAGCAAAGCCTCAGTTTCCAAACTTAAACATTGGAGGGAATCAAAGATCCCCTCCCTCCGTTTTTTTTTTGTTGTTGTTGTTGTTGTTGTTTTTGTTTTTGGTAAACAGAGTACACATTTTAGTTTAACGGTTTGGGCATCCTACCAGCAGTCTCTAAGAGCTGTCGGATTACTAATGAAAGCCTTAGATATTATGCTGATTTCTTTTGATGATGCTTTTTAAATGTGAAATTACAAAGAACCATTCTTCCAGTAAAGAAATAGAAGACAGGTAGATCAATAAATTGATCTCAAATAAAAGCACAAAATTAAAGGTGCTCAGTTTCTGCCTTGGTGCCAAGGGCCAGACGAATCTTGTCACACCTCTTATCGCCCTGAGGCATACTTCATGTACACTGGGTTTCAAATAGCATGTCTACAATTAAATAGAGAGGTATAACAAATGGACCCCAGGAGATCTTACTCTGCAAAAGGAGAAAACTGAGCCAGAGAGGCAGAGCCCATGAGTGTCCTGGGGTGCTGCTGCCTCCCAGGTCTTGGTTTCCTCATCCCTAACCAGTAACACCTGGAAACTCACATAAATGACTTGAGTCCTCCCAGATCTAGAAGCTGCTGAGGATTTGCCAGAAGAATCCTTTCCAGAGAGAGGGCTACCCCACCTTCAGAAAACAGTCTTGTGCAGCCTGAACTCATAACCCCACAAATCTGGGCCTTCAACGTTCTCATCCATAAAAGAAGTTTCCACTTAAAAATACTCACTACCAGATGCATCCTTTTAAGTGCCCCTTAAAGTTTAGTTTGGTTTACCTAAAAATAAAATTTGTATATACTTTTCAAAACCACAGCCATTTTAAACTGCTTGAATATTTTTGCTATGTGTAAGAGTTAATTTTTCAGTATTTAAAAAAAAAAAACAGCAAAACTAGCCCCCCCCCCAAAAAAAAATCCCAATGGCCCTTAAAAGTGTTAAATGTCAAGAAGTCAGGAGGTTGGCAGTAGTATACTTCCTAATACTGACCCCCAGGTTTTGTTGTTGTTGCTGTTTTTACACCTGGAAAAAGACTTTTGGAACAAATCAATAAAACCTATTTTTATATTAATGTCCATATATTAATGTAGTACTTTCCATCTGGTGTCTTAATGGCCCAGATACTCTTACATGGAGTGATAAAGGAAAATAAAGAACTGATGATTAGGCTTAGTTGTTCTAAAGGAGAGAAACCATCCCTGCTCAGTGGAATCAAGTTCTGCTCAAAACAGTGCGAGTGTGCCTGAATTTAAGCCACTGCAGATCAGGTGTGTGATATGACTTCTGAGCAAACTTCAAGAGTCTGATCCTTTAGAAGCTGTCACGCCCAGCCTGCACATCACCTTGCACAGGATCATTCTTCAACAGGAAGAAAAATGTGCTACAGGATGTACGCAGGAGAGGGGTAACTTTGTAGGAAGGTAGAGCAGTATAAATGAATAATTCTCAGGGTCTAATATAGGTCTGAGGGCCAGGAATTGGGTATGTGACTGGGACACTGAACCTGCATGTAAAGTGTGCACAAGAATGAATGTGAATATGAGTGTGGGTACGTGTGAGTGCAAACACATGTGAGCATGTATTAGAGTGGGTGCAAGCATCATGAGAGTGAGGATGAGCATGCCTGAGCAGTGTGAGAGTGTGTCCAGCTGTCGTGTAGACAGTAGTGTCGATAGAGACAGCCAAGTGCAAAAAAGAACTCCATGTAGATTATGGTACAGACAGTGCAGGTTCAGTTTTATCTACCAAACACTGACAAGCCCAGCCAACAGGCCTGGTCAATAAAGATGTCTGGACTTCGGTAGACAAAATATCAATCTCAGGTAATCAGGTTAACTTTTTGACCCAATGAGCAGATGTTTTGGTATCACAGATAAGGTTCCAGTGTCACAATCTGTACAAGAAATTTTTGCTGATCCTGCAAAACTCAACTAAAGCTCAAAAGCCCCTAGGATCCCATAATTTCCACTTTGTTATCCATCCTTGCCCCAACGCACACACATTCTCCCCTCTCCCTCCTCCCCTGCCCAGCCCCCATTAGCTTCAAATGATACAGAGAGCAGAGATGGTAGGGAATTTTTCCCTGGTTCTACTCCATGGATGTCTGAAAACCTGTTTAAAAGTGGGAGGTAGTTTGGACAACAGGTCGCCCTCATTTCCCTCTGGACCTGTTAGCTAACTTGAAAAACACCACTTATCCCTCTGGTTTCTCAGTTGGCATCCCTCTGGCAAAGGGGAAAAAAATTATCACCTGTCATTATTTGTCTCCTCTTTAACTTATTTCCAGACAAGACCTCTTTTCACACATCAGGACACATAAACTGTTTCAATAACCAGCCAACAAGAGCTGCTAATCCACCACTAGAAAGGGCAAATGGAAACTTGGAGAACAAGTTAAAGCAATTTTGGGTGTGCCAGCAGTGCTTCAGGGTTTCAAAAGCAAATGAGAGGAGTGGATAGAGGACCACCTGTTATTCCCTAGGCCCCTGATTGCTGGGCAAGAGGGCAGAGAAATCTGGGTCACACCTTCAAAGAGAAGCATTTTCTACCTGCAGTTTACCACCATTCCCTCCAGGTGGATACCCCCTCCCCGAAAAGTGACGTGCCCACACCTGACAACAGGTGCACAATGCCTGGGAACCTGTCCTGGTCACAAAATTCCAGGTTGATTGGATCAGAGTTTGCATATATATTTGCCTCTGGATCATCAGCAGAAGGCAGAGTTTCAGGAAAAGAAATTCCTGGTCTTCAAAAATTCATACTGTGATTTCTGAGGTGGGAGTAAGAGAAAAACATGTTTTGGAGTCCAAAATCATAGTAAAGGCTGCTGAGTAGAAATATAAAGCACCCAGTTATGGTGAATAAAGTTATTGAGGTACAATGAATAGCATTTGGCATTCAAGATGAAATCAGAAGGCTGCCTATCATTCAGCCTTTCACCCAAGGTAGCACTATAACCCCTCACACCCTGAGCTAGGAAATTCCCCATGCTCTCTGGAAAAGCTAAGAGAAAGGCCAGACCTTTTCAGAAGTGCTAGCTTCAATGCGTATGTCTTCTGAAAGATATTCTGATCCTCTGGAAAGTGAAAACAGCCTTCAGCTGAGATTAACCATGTAATAGAAATAAACTCTTGTCTACTGCCATTGCCAGAACAAGATGTCTGTATGAGACTCCAAAGAGATGCACACGAAAATGTACCTGAAATGAACCTGTTCCAGCCCACCTGCCTTTGGAGATACCACCCAGGTGCCTATCTCAAGCAACTCAACCTAATATAAAATTGTTACAAAAGAAACTGTCTGGGGGCTGGAGTTGTGGCTCAGTGGTAGAGCGCTTGCCTAGCATTGGGTTCAATCCCCAGTACCGCATAACCACTAAAAATATTAAAATGACAACTAAAAAAAAAATCTTAAAACAACTAAACAAAAAAACTTTTTAAAGAAACTGACTGCTTGGCCCAGAGCATGGTTTTCATTTTAATTCATACATCAAATTACACCTTAGTACACTGACCACACTAATATTGCAATGTCCTATCCTAACTAAGGCTCACAGGTTGCTCATACATAAATGGGCCACAACCACATCTACAGGTTTCAGAGCCCTGTCATAGAATCACATCACTCATTTTCCTGGCCTAGTGGTGGGTACTGAGTTAATTTGATGGCATCCTTAACAATCTGAATGAATCACAGAATAAAATGTTTTGCTTATTCAGACAAAAGCTACACTCAGCAGCTCTGTTCACTATCTTTGGGGATTAATCAGGAAGTTTTGGATGACATGAATATTATGTTCCCAAGAGGAGTGATGATCTATGGGAAGTACCTCAAAAACTTGTTTTTTAAGATGTCCATGGAAATAACAGTGGGAGTGACTCAGATTCACAGTCCAATCTATAAAATCCTTGCCTATATATTCCCCAGCAGAGACACTTGAAGAGAACTATTAGTTGTGACTGACACAGGACCTTGGTCAGAGTCATTACTCATTAGAAAGTAATAAAACTGGGGACACATAAGGATTCAAAGGTCTGCTGAAAGTAGCAAGAGTTCTAGAAAAATCTCAAGGCAAGACTTACCACTTTGGGCTTCTGCTGGTCCAGGGTATGCAGGAATGCCGCGTTAGGGTCCAAGGTGCGCTCAGGGTCACTGGAAATGTCCTCTTCTGAGTCTTCATAGGAAGAAGAGAAGCCCGTGGAGGAGGCAGAGGAAGAGGACAGTTTCCTCAGAGGCAGGTTGCCCCGAGGGCTTCCCTGCACCTCCTCCAAGCCCCTGTCTTCCTGGGCACCCACATCCGTAATGATGACTGCAGGTATAGCTGGTATGTTGCTGGCACTGCAGGTCTCTCCCAGAGAAGGTTTGTCCTCTTGATTCTGGGGCAGCCACTCCCTGTTGGGGTGAGCATCTCTGTCCTGCAGCTGACTTTCCCAAGTCCCCTCCGATTGTACCCCTGTTCCACACGTCCAAGCCAGACCAGCTTTCTCCATGGGGCCCAGCCAAGCCCTGGAGCTCCCAGGCTGCACATCCACCCTGTCCCCAGGAAGGCACTGCTGTTCTTTCAGATCTTTTGCCATTTCCCAACAGGGCAAAGGCTCCAGCATTCTGCCAGAAGAAATTCCCGCCTCCACTTCTCCAGTCCCTGGCTGCACTGTGCAGCTGACACCAAGCAAGCCCAGTGTTGAAGACCCTTCCCCCACTCTGCCAGAGAGCTGCGGGCGTTCATGGATCACTGAGACCTCACTTTGGGTCTCTGCAGGACCTAGAGAGCCCAGGTCTCCAGAAGGCCTGGACGAGCTCAGGGCTTCAGATGGCTCTGAGCTTTGAGCATTCACAGTCGCATCCTCTGGCCTTTCACTGACTTCTGGCTCTCTGGAGCCTGGCAGGCCACAGGGCAGATTTCCCTTCCCCAACTTCCCAGGGGGCTCTCCACCTTGGGACCCGCTCTGCTCTGGGGTTGGGCTTGTCTCACTGCCCAGGAACTGCCCCTGCCTCTCAACCAGGGCCTCCCAGGGGTGCAGGCTTCCAAGCTTGCAGACTGGTTCAACCAGAGCAGAATCCTGTGGACGGTGTGGTCCAGTGGATGTGGCTGTCGCAGTCACTGCTGTGTTCATCATTAAACTCGTTCCCACCAGCTCCTCTGGGGGAGTTTGGCAGCTCTGAGTTCCCGAAGAAGAAGCGACCCTCTTGTTAGTTTCCATAGCTAAAAATGAGTCACAAGGGGTACTAGCAGGGGACCCTTTCTCCATCCTCACGGAATCCTTTGCACTCTGAGCCCCAGATCCTGTCGTGGTGGCCTGGCCAGGAAGAGGTGCCACTCCCTCCTTGTCCTTTGAGGGGCACAGACTGAGCCCTCCTCTTCTCACAGAGTGGGCATCTGAAGCCTCTGAATATTGCTCCCCCCAAGATTTTGTCCTTCGTTCCTCACTTGGTACGCATTGAGCCAAGACCCTTCCAGGGGGCTGGCTGCTGCTGCGGAAAGGGCTCGGGGAGGGCGAGCGAGCCCTGCTCAAACGTGGGCTTCGGGGCGCCTGAATGGCACAGCTCTGCGCCTGAATGTGCGCCTCGAAAATGCCCACTTTCTGGTTCACCTGCACGTTCTGCAATTCGCGTTGCAGAATTCGCAGCTTCCTTTGGGCCTCCTCCGGTCCCGGCGGAGAAAGGGTACCGGCGGCCACCACCTGCTGCCCATCACCTCGCAGGCGGCCCGCCCAACTAGGGCTGCCCACGCTACTGCTGCTGCTGCTACTACTGCTGCCGCCGCCGCTGCCGCTGCTACTATTCAGCCTGCGCCGGCCGCTCCGCCAGCTCCCGGGGCTCCGGGGCTCCTCTGGCGACAGCGACTCGGCGGGGGGGAAGAGGAAAGAAGCCCCTCTCCCGGGGCTGAAAACGCTGCCCGGGCTAAGCACGGCCCTCCCAGGGGGCAGGGGCGTCTCGCTGCCGCTGGGCCCCGGGCCGCCGCCGCTCTTCACCTCGTCGGCACTATTCATGATCACCAGGCTATTGAGTGCATAGCAGTACACAGCCATAGTACTGGGTCCGCCGCGCTGCCTGCCTCCGCGACTCGGGTTCCAGCTCCGCCGCTGGCGCCTCCTCCTCCCGCGGCTCCTGGATCAGCCCCAGAGGCCCGGCGGCAGCAGCTCCTCTCGCCGATGGGGCTGCATGGCCTCGGCGGCGGGCTGGGGGCACAACTGCGGGCTCGGCCCCCGCCCAAAGCTCCATAAACAACCGCGCTTCTGTGGAGACACAAGGAAAAAAGTCAGGACCCCAGAGGGCGCGAAGGAGAGGGTGGGGAGAGCCCGCCGGCAAAGCCCAGAGGGAGCCCTAGGACCCCAATCTGTTCGGGACCGGGTGCCATAGGACGTCTCACCTATAGGGACTACGAGGCTCCGGGGGAACCCATGCCCGGATCCCTCAGAGTCAGCGCGGTTCTGGGTACGCGTTTCCCCGGTGTGCTTAACCCGCCCCCCTACTCTCGGGTTTGGACCGGCTTTGAAGTCCTTTCAAATTCCAAATTCTAAGATTAGTCTTGAAGCCGTGAGGATGGGCGAGGGAGGATGTGCAACTACTTGGTCCCCAAGGGTGCTGTGCGCGGAGCGCCGCTGACCCGTCACACTCGGCCTGAGCAACCACTGGCTATCGAGGGTAACGGCGCAGCCCTGCTACATCAGAGACCGAGTCAGGGGGAACCTGAGCAAGACCTGCCTTCCCCAAATAGCTGCCAGCGCCGGGATCTGGAGGGCGCCTGCGTACCTTCCTGACCCTGACCCTGGACTTGGGGCTGTGTCTCTCGGCCTACTAAGGCCTGAGAGAGCTGCCCGGCTGCAGCCCAAGCATTTTCAGCACTGGCCTTGTCGCCTGTCCCCAAACAAGTGTTTTTTGAGTGTGGGGCGCGCCTGCGCACGCCCGGGACAGGGACTCTGCAGTATATTGTACCGGAACCAATACTCACCGCCCCTCTGGTTGCCGCCCCCCGCGGTGGTGTGTGTGTGTGTGTGTGTGTGTGTACGCGCGCGCGCACAGCTACTCAACCCTCGGCGCGCCCCGTTACCGAGGACGCACTGTGCCTGCGGGCTTCAGGACCCGCGCCCCTCCAAGGAACTCCGGGCTTTGCGTGGCTGCAGACGGGTGACTAGGTGCGCAAACCCGGAGGAAGGCAATCTAAGGGCGGCGATCTAAGCCCCGGGAGCAGTGCAGCGGAGGGCCGGGCCTCTCCTCATCCCGGGCAGCCTCGCCCGCCGCCAGCCGAGCCTCCCGGCGGCCCAAGCCCCGGTGCTCTGCAGCACGCCTGGGGGAGGTGGCGCGGAGAGAATAGCCCGGAAGGCGGGCTGAACAAACGCCGAAAATTCGTCTCTCCTTCTCCGGCCCCAGGTCCCACTCCAACGCCTCCCTCCAAAAATCAAAACCTCGTCACCGTCTCCCTAACGCACCCCTTTTCGCAGTTTCAGAACCCGGAATGGCAGATCCGCTCCAGAGCGTAGTGAGGGGAGAGAGGGCTCAGAGGCCAGAGCCATTGAAGAGCCGCCAAGCTTACCTGCTGTTTCTCAGATTCTCGGGTCCTGTGTGGACTACACGCCGACCCAAGTAGGGTCGAGATGCATTTAAGGCAGAAATGCTCAGAAATGATTTCCTCAACAATCTATGGAAGACAAAAAAAAAAAGAGTGCGAAAGAGCGAGGGGTTGGGGGAGGTCCGCCGCGCAAGGGCCAGGCTATCCCGGCGGTGGCGACGCCAGGCCGGCCCTGCACGCCCTTCTCCGCGGTGGAGATACTACCCCTGTCAGTGTCTGCTCCGGGCTACTTCAGTGTTTGTTCAATGTAAGATTAAAAAAAAAAAATGTTGGTGGCGGGGGTGGGGGGAGGAGGCAGAAGGCGGGGGCTAGGGGGAGGAAAGCAGGAAGGAAGTTGTGAGCCCGTCTGGGGTTGAACTCAGCGGAACAAGTTTTTCTTTCCTTTTTTTTTTTTTATCTATTGCTTGGCAAGACCGTAGGGAGGGAACACTTAAAAAAAAAGTTTCCAATTGTTGCTAACCAAAAAAAAAAAAAAGCCTTTTGACTTCTGCTGGTTAAAGATATACGATTCATTTTCCACCCCTCTCTCAAGGCTTGCTGATGGCTAGCTTTATGAAACTACTTTTGAAAAAAAATGTTTTTTAATAAAGTATTGAGTGTGTGATCTAAACAAAGCAGCTCCTGAGGACTTTTTGGCATTTAAAATGGACTAAAAGCTTGTCAAAACGGTTTGTGTTCTTGTACACAAAATATGCAAATGTAAAGAAGGTACTTTGTGGGCACCTCCTTGCAAAGTTGCAGATTTTAAGTGCACCACAGTAGTATTTTGGAAGATTGGTTGGGCTGTGAACTGTACAGGCTTTGCAGTGCAATTGTTAGAGGTGTAAACTCACCTTTTTGTTGCACTTTTATCTATAGATGCACACAGTAAATGGGATATTTGCATACTTTTGCACTTTAATTCTCAAGGTTATTTTAAGAAAAAGCATAGTCCTGGAATTAAGCAGACCTAAGCAATGTCTGAAAACCCCTTGCACAGTCTGTTATAGGACTGAATTATTTTCAAGAGATCTCTCCCCCACCATCAG
Source organism: Marmota marmota marmota (assembly GCF_001458135.2). Taxonomy (NCBI): domain Eukaryota; kingdom Metazoa; phylum Chordata; class Mammalia; order Rodentia; family Sciuridae; genus Marmota; species Marmota marmota. The sequence continues at coordinate 21,928,340 of NW_026000016.1, read as the reverse complement.
CCGGAGGGGAAGGAACTGCCAGCCAACATTACTGGGAAGGGTATCCAACCCTGATTAGGCCCTGGCACTGCAAGTGTGTTTTGCATAATTCCTTAAATCTTAAACTACAGCATTTAGTGGAAACAGGGAAACACAGCTGCAAGGAGATTTAAAAATCCAAAGCCTGAATCGGTCCTTATATTCTGATTAACTAAAATTCAGATGGAAATTTTGACTTTGCTTGAAGCAAACAGATCTGCTGCTTGTTTATGTAACAACGCTGTTTAAGTGAGCAAAGCAACCTGCTGCTCAATCAGGAAAAGATTCATGGCAATGCTGAAACCATGAAATCCTCTAGCCAAGGATTCTTAGGAAAACAGAGACTGTTGAATCCCTCCTAATTTTTAAAAACATGCCATGAAAGGATTGAACCTAATTCCCCTCCCACCCTCGGTGGGGCTAAAGAAAAAGCCCTGAGTTTATTTAGGTGTTAACTTAAGATCTGGGAAGTTCCTAAGAGAAGCCTGCCCTGTCATTTTTTCCTAATTTTGCTCTCTAATGATAACAAAAAGGAGTTTTCAGATTCCAGGATACCCACTTATTGGAGTTCAGTCTGAGGGACTGTCATCCTACGAGAGGCTAACTTAATACCTATGTCAGGTGTCATGGTAGAAGCAACCAAAGGACCTAGCGACATATACAAGAGGCACAGAAACTTTGCTTCCCAACCCTTGGACAGTTAAATTTCCCAATCATTGTCACCTCACAGTCAGACATCTTCAGGCTTGTCTACTTGAAAAACTCAGGCTTCCTGAATGAAGAATTCTTGGTCAGAACAGCCAGCAGCTGTCAGGTGTGACAAGGAATTTCTACCTTGTATGGAGGTAGGACTTGATGGTAATTCTACCAGTCTGAAATTCTAATTGTGCCACCAAGAGCAGCAAGGGATGGAAGAAAGATGGAGCAAAACCCATGTTTGGAAGCCAGCAGGGTGGGCTTGCATCCTGCAACAGGATGCAAGTTGTCTTCCATGATTTTAAATGAACACAAACATTTTTATATACTGCTTATTATTTGCCAGACACTGTTCTAGGCACACTATCAATATTTGCACATTTTTATTCCCTTAACAATTATCAGTAGGTATTACTACAAACCTCATTTTACAGAGGAATAAATAAAAGTACAAAGAGGTGAGCCATTTGTCTCCCACATCCTGCAGCTTTGGTAAGTGGAAAAACCAGGACTTGAGCCTGTGCAGCCTGGGTCCAGAATCCTTGCTTGTCACAACTTTTCCCTATACTAGTTATCTACAACTGTAGGAAAGTTTTCACTAATGTTTTAGGTTCTCCATGTGCCTACTTTTGGAATGGAATTTTATATATCAAAGCTATGAAATTGAGATTACATACTTAACTTGTAAAAAGCATCTAGAAAAACCTACAGTCAACATCATACTTAAAAATGAAGGATTAAATACTCTCTAAGATCAGGAACAAGGTTAGAACATCTGCTCTTGCCTCTTTTATTCAACATTGTACTTGAAGTCCTAGCCAGTGTAATCAGAAAAGAAAAAGAGATACAAGGATTCCAAACTGGAAAGGAAGATGTAAAATTGTGTTTAGATGATATAATTGTCTATACAGAAAATCCCATGAAATCTTAAAAAAAAACTACTAAAATTAGTAAGTTTAGCAAATGATTTGTTTTTCGAGGGCTGCCATAAGAAAGTAACACACACTGGGTGACTTAAACAACAAAATTTATTTTCTCACAGTTCCAGAGACAGAAAATATGGAGTTAAGGTATTGCTGGGGTTCATATATTTTAAGGCCTCTCTCCCTGGATTTTTTTTTTTTTTTTTTTTGTGGTGCTGGGGATTGAACCCAGGGCCGTGTGCATGTTGAGACACGCATTCAACCAACTGAGCTATATCCCCAATACTCTCCTTGGCTTTTCAATGACCATTTTTTCCCTGTATCTTCTTATGGCCTTCCTTCTGTACATCTTTACTTCATAACCTCTTCTTTTAGGATACAATCATATTGGATTAGGATCTACGCTGATCATCTCATTTAATCTTAATTGCCATTGTAAAGACGCTGTTTCCAAATACAGTCACATTCTGAGGTGCTGGGCATTAGAACTACAACAGCCCATAACAACAAGTTTTCAGGACACAAGATCAATATACCAAAATTAATTCTATGCCTATGTACCAACCATGGAGAGTTAAAAAAAATATTTTAAAATCAACAATACCTTTACAATAACATAAAAACTTTGAAATCTATGTATAGGTTCAACATAATCACAATATCCCAGTAGTTTTTATTTTCTTTATTTTCTTTTATTTTTTGGTACCGGGTATTGAACTCAGGGGCACTTAACCACATCTCCAGCCCTCTTAAGTATTTACTTTAGAGACAGGGTCTTACTGAGCTGCTTAATGCCTTGCTAAATTGCTGTGGCTGGCTTTGAGCTCCTCCTACCTCAGCCTCCCAAGCCTCTGGGATTACAAGTGTGTGCCACCTGCCTGGCTTGGTTTTATTTTATAAACTTCTTAGAGAAATGCAAAGGATCTAGAGTAGTTAAAACAACTTTGAAAAAAAACATAGTGGAAGGGCTAATACTATCTGATGTTAAGACTTACTGTAAAGCTACAATAATCAAGACAATGTAATATTGGTGTAAAGTAGATCAATGGGATAGAGTCCAGAAATAGACATACATATGAAAAAATTGATTTTTTTTACATAAGTGCAGAAAATGGAGAAAGAATTTTTTTAACAAGTGGAGAAAGAATTCATTCTTTTAACAAATGGATGTTCATATGTAAAAACAAAGGAAAAAATAAATAAAAGAAAAAACTTTTCTTTTGCATATTTTGTATCACGTATAAAAATTAACTCAAAATGTCTCCTCAATCTAAATGTAAAACCATAAAACTTTTATAAAAAAACAAGAGAAAAATCTCTGGAAACTTGGGTTAGACAAGTATTCATTAGAACACAAAAATTAATTGTACTACATGAAAATTTTAAAATTTCCTCCTCAAAAGATACTAAAAAGAGGGGCTGGGGTTGGGTTTGATTCTCAGTACCACATATAAGTAAATAAATAAAATAAAGGTCCATTGGAAACTAAAAAATATTTTTAAAAATATTGAAGAGAATGAAAATGGTCTGTGGGTTTATAGCTCAGTGATAGGTACTTATCCAGAATGCATGAGGTTCTGGGTTCAATTTCCAGACCAAAGAAAGAGAAAAAGAATGAAAAGACAGACCATAGCCTGGGAGAAAATTAATAGTCAAAAACTGTCCATCAAGAAGTGAATGGATAAAGGCTGGGGTTGTGCCTCAGTGGTAGAGCACTTGCCTATCATGTGTGAGGCACTGGGTTTCACTCTCAACACCACATATAAATAAATGAAAAATATAAAGGTCCATCAACAACTAAAAAAAATATTTTACAAAAAAAAAGTGAATGGATAAAAACAATTTGTAGTATAAAAGAAAAGTACTACTGATGTACATACAACATGATGTTGAGTTTCAGAACTCAAAATAATTAAGCTGAGTGAAAGAAATTAAGCTAGAAGAAACTACACCTAAGAGAAACTATCTCCTGTATGATTTCATTAATAAGAAATCCTAGAAAATACAAACTAATCTATAGTAACAGAAAGCAATCTGGTGGCTAGCTGGAAATGAGGGGGTTCCTTGGGGAGGGGCAGAAAATAGGGAAAACAAAGAGGCACAAAAATACTTTTGGAGTTACTGGATATGTTCACTATTCTGATCATAAGGATGATTTCATGAGTATATAAATATGTGAAAACTTATCAAATTGTAAAATGTTAAATATGTGCAATTTACAATATATCAACTATAAATTAATAAAGATATTTTTAATTTTTTTCTTTTTGTGGTGCTGAGGATCAAACAAAGGACAATGGCTCTGCCACTGGACTATACTCCCAGTATATTTTTTAAAAACATAGCTATGGACAATTATAGTCTTTGATGAGGATATTATTGTGACCTGATGTCAAACACAGTGCTTGTTATACAATATTATTCTGAATAAAATGTTGAGTAATTTATTCATTTAATTCACTCATATATTTCATGGGATTACTCCATATCCCCTTTGTGCTCCATATATAGCTCTTAAATTATATGCTGCTCTATATATTAATCTCTAATTTTCCTGTCTTTCTCTATTCTCTATTAGATAGTGAGGTTTTTCAATAGCAAGGATCCTGGACTAAGTTCCACATGAATGGATCTATACATGTTTATTAAAGAAAGAGATGAATCAAGCAATCCAGCGAATCATTATGCAAAAGAACCAAGAAATCAGCACATTGGGAGAACTGCCACCTCTTACTTCCCAGAGAGGAGGAAATACTTCTCACCGCCAGGTTTGACCAGGGCAAGCATCAGCCTTCCCTTTCCCCTGTACCCCTTTCTGGAAATTTTAGCTCTGCAGTTTCCCAAATACCATTGGCCCAAGACATGATTGAGGTCACCAGGCTGAGTCCACAAATAAGGAAGCAGCTTCACACTGCCCTTCATCTCAGCCCTGCCCCCCTGGACCCTTCACCACTCATTTTCTTGGCCTTTCTCTTGACATACACAGTTCAATAAAGCATTCGTTCATTCACGTGTTAGAAAATTCACTGTTGAGTATGAACTCGGTCAGGTCAGTGAGGTGAGGGACACACAATCCCTGCCCTCCAGTCTAGAGGCGACTCATGAGTACATCCAGAACATACTATGCCAACCTTTCAGCTGCTGCTGGGGAGGATGAGAGGGAGACATGGCCAAGACTAAGTCATGATTCTCATAGTCTCTTCCACTTACTCTAGCTCAGTGTCCTTGAGCAAGTAAACACTGGACCTCAGCTTTGAGATCTATAAAGTGGCAAGCATTATAATGCCCACTTCCACAGCATTCTCAGAAGACCTTTTAAATAATGCACACATGAAGCACTCCAAAAGATATGCACTTCTTACCACTGAACCACATTCCCAGCCCTTTTTATTTTCTAATTTGAGAAAGGGTCTCACGAAGTTGCAGATATGCTCTTTTTAAAAGCTAGGTGTTCAACTCCCTAACATCTCATACCGAAAAAAAAAAAAAAAAAGATCCAAGATGTATTGCTGCTAGCACAGAATCCGCCTTACACATAGAAAGCACTCAATACATATTGCTTCTAGACGGAACTTCTTCAACATCAAGAGACCCCTGCTTCCTATGCTGTCCTGATCTCCTGGTAGACAGCACTAGGAATACTAGGTGGGGTTGGGGTAGGGGTGCAGCCTGTAGTCCTGCCAAGCCATTTTGCTCTGTTCTATCTTCTAATAACCTCTAAACAGCTATGCCCATATTTGGGCATATAAACCTACATCCCACAATGCCCTTCCAAGAGAATTTGCCTGCCCTACTCCCTGAATGGAAATGCTAGGTACCAAAGGACCATTTTGAATTCATAGCTAACCAAACCAGGGAAGGCAAGGGACTCAAAGACAACTAATCGGCAGTCTGGCTAGTGTACTGGCACAACTATGAGAGAGTCAGTTGAATTTCTCTAGCGGGACTTTGGAGTCCTTGTTACAATTGAGCAGAAGCCAGGTACAACGGCCGCCGCTCTAATCCCAGCAACTAGGCAGGAGGATCTTGAGTTCAAAGCCAGCCTCAGCAAAAGTGAGGTGCTAAGCAACTCAGTGAGACCCTGTCTCTAAACAAAATACAAATAGGGATGGGGATGTGGCCCAGTGGTCAAGGGTCCCTGAGTTCAATTCCGGGTACCCTCCCCCCGCAAAAAAAAGAACTGGGCAGAAAAATTACGAGGTAAGCTTAGGGCCTGTGAGACATATCTAAGAGTTCTAAGGGATAAACCCGAAAGGAGCAAAGGATGTCTGGGTGAGTAGAAAGGAATACAGAACAGATGTGTCAAGACAAAAGAACCACAGTGCCTGGCGCGTGCCAGGGAGAGAGAAAGCAGGGAGTCACCTCATTTGCTGGTGGCTTCCAGATCCCATCCCCATGAGGCCTGGCAGTGTCTGTCCTGCAGTACTTCCCAACAACAAACTTTGCATCCACTCAGGCTAGCTAAGAACAGCTCTGTTCCTTGAAACCCAAAGTGCCTTCACTATGAGGAAGATCCACATCAGGACTGACTGGCTAGGTCCTTAGCAATTTCCTGATTCAGGGAAGCAGATGACTTATTATGTGATCTGAGCTCACCTTTCAGTGGGAAGCCAACCAGATTCTTTAGAAAGGGTGAATTTTATATTTTGGGAGGTGAGACCAGGAAAGCTAGTTGCTGAAGAAATACAGACTGGTTTTCCAAAGTGCCCCAGGCTCAGCATGGATCTGGCTTCTCGGTTTCCCCCATTAACTTGGGTTCTGAGGGACTACCTCAGGCCAAGGAAATACCAGAGAGGCTGAGAAGACAGAGTAGTTTAGCCATTTGGAACGGTCCAGTCACCTGCCCTGGGAAGTTAATTTTTTTTTTTTTTTTGTTTCCATGGGAAGCCACATTGTTGTTTTTTATTCATACCCCTTCTCATTTCTGGCAGAAGTCAGGTTTGAGATTTGGGACTAGTCCTCTCTTCTGTGTGGTATGAGAGACACACAAAACAGATGAATTCCTTTTATTCTAACTTTTCTTCTCTAAGAAACTTTGCTACCCTTTATTGCCTTTCCCATAGAATGTTTGGATTGGCATTCAAGGGCCAGCTTAAATCTCAGGCTTCCAAATTCTTCTCTCTAGCCACTATGCCTTTCCCACATGTCTTGAATTCTTTCTTGGCTCCCTCTCTTCTCTTGAACTTCTTTTACCACCCACCATCATGTCAGCCCCCCTCCCATCAGTTCTACAGTGTCTTCCTCATAAGAACCCTTCTTTGAAGGCTTCAGTGAGACCTCCTGCTCCTGGTACATCAGCACCATTAGGTATCCCTCCTTCCATCTGCACTGCCAGTGCGCTGTTCACTCTCCCCATAAGGTTCTTGAAGAGAGAAAACAGCTGTGACATTTCAATGAACAAGTCCACCCTTGCCCCTATCACCTAATACCTTGCTTTACATACATTTACCCATGATTAATTCGTTAATCTTTGAAAAACACATTTTCTTAAACACGGGCTTAAACATACACACGTGTGCACATGCACAGTCTTGCTAATTACTCTGCCATTACTAACAGGTGACAGAATCTGGGAGAGCAAATGTGATGTATGATTCTACATTGATAATAAGAAGAGAAAGTTTGTTTTGACATTTCCCCCACCCCAGCCCCTGTGCTAGTTAGATACCTTTCTGAGCATACCCGGTATTATGATAGCTTTTTCTTCATTCCTTCATTCAACATTTATTAAACACTCCTCTAACCACCACTCTAGTAATCTGCTACCTTTTGTCTCCTCATTCCATTCCCATTTGCAATGCCTGCTGCATAGAAAGCACTTGATGAATGTTTGTTGAAAGATCAATGTTTCCAACTCAGGCAAAGATAATAGCAGAAATTTTTTAACCTCTTGGTCCAGGGGGTGTTTTGTGGTGGTGGGAAAAACCAGGCCAACTGAAAATATTTCTGCAGTGACAATGAAGGTACTTAAGATATAGTCCATTTACATTTGGATGCTGAAGGACTAACCTCATTTCAAACTGACTTTTTCAACTATCCAAATTGCACCATTGGAATGGCTTGTTGCAAATCTGACTCAGGCATGGAGACCCAAAAGCTGGTGACAGTCATTATCTGAGCCAATGGTTTTATAAAATGTAGTTTTTCATTGTCTAGAAACAACCATGATAAGAACTGATAAGAGATGGATTGCAAAGATGTGACCCTGCTTTTCATATCTGACTGTGAACTTAGTTGATTCAAACCTGCATGTTAAAATATGGCATCAAGACTTCATTTTAATTTAATGAGCCCAAATCATCAATTGAAAGTGCTGGAGATTGCCTTGTGTGTGCTAGGCAAGTATTCTACCTCTGAACTGCACATCACCACCAAGATGACTTCTCCATGGCCCCTGCCTCTTGGTGTCAAGCCTGCTCTTGTTTAAGTCTTAAATGGTAAAGGTGTAAGAAGCAGCCTCAGCATCCTTCTCTGGATAACTGGATTTGTGTAACATCCCTGGACTCCCAAGGACAAAAATGAGGGGTGAGAACAAACATACAAGATATGTCAATTACATGTTTGATGAAATTTACATGTATCATCCTTTTTTGAGTTTTTACAGTGGCTCTTATATTTGAAAGGTCCCAGGAAGGCCAGAGAGAAAGAGAGGGACTTGAGTCAATTCAGATCCATTATTAAAGATTTTAAGAACCGGGGGCTAGGAATGGGGCTCAGTGGCAGAGCGTTCACCTAGCATGTGCAAGGCCCTGGGTTCAATCCTTAGTACCACATAAAAATAAATAAATAAAATGAAGTTATTGTGCCCATATACAACTAAAAGAATAATTTTTAAAAAAGATTTTAAGAACCGGAAGGGAGTATTAAGTTTACATCCTGGGTCTTAACAGACAGAGGCTCAGAAAATGTCACTGTGTTATATTCTAACAAAATAAACGGCTATCTCCAGCAGAAAGGGGAAGTTTCTCTTGCCTCCCATTTCTCCTTTCCCTCACAAGGAAGGGACGGTGACCAGAGATCATATCTCTATTGCTTGCAAACTACCCTCAGTTGACATTTCAGGTATCTAAGGTTTATTCTGCACATCCACAAATGCAGTCTATTCAGCTGTTGTTTAATTTATGGATGCCCTGTTTTAGCTGTTACTATTATTATTAATGTTTTTCATTTACTCATCAAACTATTGCTGGGGTTTCCAGGCAGAGGGGTGGAGGAGGGACGGAGATGAAGAGGGATTGCACTTGTTTTTTGGAGAACTCACAGACCAGAAGGGGACCAGACTTGAATTGACTCAAGTCCCTCTTAAATTATTTTAAGCTTTAAAAATAATTACCATTCAGTTTGATATATGATATCATAGCTTTCAAAGTGTCAAGAGAGCACAGTGGTGGGTTGTCCTTGTGGGTCTCCACCTCTAGGGTCTTCCTTTAATGGAACAGCACCGTCAGGCACTGTGCTTGACTCGTCCACATTCTGTCTCCATCTGGTGACAATGCTCCCATCCAAGATGTTCAAATCACAAGAAGGATGGAAATCCACAGTAAGGAGCTCTGAACTCCCATGTGCCACATCAAGATCAGACATCTTTTCCAAAGATACTGTGAAAAGCACCACGATGAATGACTTCAAGGGTGAGATGCAGAGAGTGCTCACGTCAAGGTAAGGCAGAGGGTGAGAGGTCACTGCTCTTTCAGTGGCCCCCTTATATCTCAGCAGCTGCTTCTTGCTTCTTGCCATCTCACTGTGGGTGCTGAGCTTGTTGCTGTGGAGGGTCAAGAGCAGAGCCCTGTTAGTGGTCAGGATTCTTGCTGGCAGCAACAGAAACTGAGTCTTGCTTCTAAAAGCACAGGATAAATTTACATAAAGATATTGAGGAGCTCATAAAATCACCAAGAATGCCAGAAAATCAGACTCGGGAAATACAGCAGGAGGGAGGGAGGCTGCCCAGCCCAATCACACCCAAGAATCAATCCAGTGCCACTTAAGGCTTTGTCAACATAGCTCATGATGTGGGCCTTGTTACTCCTGAAAGCTGGATGTGGCCAGATCACCGCCACCATCACCACCAAGATGGCTTCTCCATGGCCCCTGCCTCTTGGTGTCAACATCAACTGGCTGTGTCTAATGGACTGAGCTAGGCGTGTGTGTGTGTGTGTGTGTGTGCACGCGCGCATTCCAAAAGGAGGCTGGGGAAGCCAGCATCTGGGACTCAGAGGCTAGGCAGCTAATAAACCTTTAGAGTCCCCTGAATCCTCAGGGCTTATTGTTGGGTCCAATAGGACCTTCTCTTTTTAAATAATTAATAAATGATAATATGTGAAAAGGGAAGAAAACAAACTTTCATTCAAAAAACAATGTTGAAGGACCATATGTCAATGTTCCAAACCATGAGGATAGAGCAGGGAGCAAATCAGACCGGCACTGACGTCAGGGAAATGGGGAGTAAAGAACCAGTGTGCATACATGCACTTGCGTGTGTGTGTGTGTGTGTGTGTGTGCGCGCGCGTGTGTGTGTGTGTGTGTATGTGTACATGTTTGTATGAGATGTTAATGAGCATCATGGGAAACGAAGCACAGGGAAGATTGAGGACTTTGTAGAAGTGGTCAGGGAAAACCTTCCTGCTAAAATAATGTCTGAGCAGAGGGAATCATGTGTCCACCTGGGGAGAGCATTAGCAACATTGGAACAGCAAGGGCAAAGGGCCTGGGGCAGGAGGATGTCTGAGCAGTCAAGAAGCAAATAGGCCATTGTGACTGGGGGCAGAGAGAGTGCTGAGAGAGTTGGGAGAGGATAAAGTGGAAGTTTTACTTAGAGCATTGGAAGGTTGGAAGGTTTTGAACAGAGAAAGTAAAACCATCTGACTCACACTTTAGAAGGAGCTCTCTGGCTGCCGGTGGAGAATGGACTGTGGAAGGGCAGAATGCAGGCAGGCAGAGCATCTACGGGAATCCAGAGACCAGCAGGAGAGAGGAGTTTCTGAGCAGGAGGCAGAGTTTGGATGCAGTTGAAGGTGGAATTACCAGGATTTGATGGATTGGATGTTTCATGGTCTTCCTCCCACTCATGCACATATATACATACATGTGTGTACATGCACCAATATTTGTATAAACATGCATAAGTGTGTGCTTTTGTGCAAAACAAGAAAACCATAATTCTAACCAGAGTGCTGTTTAAAAATTAACACTAATTCGAAACACTAAGTAGAAAATAAAGAAAAAAGAGATCAGCCTTGAACTGATTAATGCAAAGCCCCAAATCCTGACCACTAGGTAATAATAATCATAGTGATAGTTGTTTCAGTGCTTATGAGGTGCCAGGCACTGTTATAAACACTTTACATAGGTCATTTACATGCATTAATCACTTAATTATCCCAGCTAAATCAGGAGGAAGGTAATATTATTATGTCCATTTTATAGGTAACAAAACTGCTGTATGGAAAGTTTGAATAAATTAGATAAGGTCCACTTACAGAAAAGTGAAGTTTTGCCTGTAAGAGATGGAATAATTACTAAGTAACCATTTAAGATATAGTAGGAGCTGGGGCTCAACTACCCACTGTAAAATGAGGGCATCAGAAAGTACAATCGCATCATAAATGTCTAAATCCTTCAATGCCACCAAATAAAACATATCCCCTTTGCCTCCTTTGCATTAGAACATTAAATCAAAACAATTTATGTTTTGAAAATGTCTATGATGAGCAATTAAAGATTAAAGAATAGCTTGATTTCATAAAATATTTTCGTTTGTACTTGTAGCACCCAAACCCATGCACTTATCCAACCACCTACCCACCCATCCACCCATCCGTCTGCTTATCCACATGGAGAAGTATTTGAATCCTACTGTGTAGTGAGTTATTCATGGCAAATGAAGATGTTACAAGATAGCAATACCTTCAATGTTAGTGTAAGAGCATGGATTTTGGACTCAGTTATGCCTCCTGGTTTCAAATCCTGACTCAACTGTAACTTCAGCTTCTGTATAACATGGGGCAAAATCTTTAACTTCTCTTAACTCCTTCTTAATCTCTGGGTAGTTTTATAACTAGAACACAAAGTTCACTGATTTATTATCCCACCTTTAAAGGAAAAGTATTCTCAAGGGCATCCCAGTACTGACAAATCCATTTCTATTATAAAGTTGCTTAAAATTGTACATAGAATTGTGTGTAAATGCAGTGGTGGTATGTTTGGGGGTCTTATGTAACCACAAGACCAAAGCAAATTTTGAAATAAAATACAACCTCCAACCCTACCCTTCCCCCACTTCCAGAGACAAATAGCTTTCCGACACTTTTCGATTGGCAGCCAGTCAGAGATAATACATTTTACATCATTATTAAATATATCCCCAGGTTTACTAACAAGTATCCATAGAAATAAACAAGAGCTAGATTCACTAGATAGATAGGATTATCTATTCAAATAAAGGCTTTAGACTGGAGCTATCGCTCAGTGATAGAGCACTTGCCTTAGCATGCATGGGGCCCTGGGTTCCATCCCAAGTACCATAAATAAATAAATAAATAAAAAGCCTCTTGGAACTTACTTACTTTTATTAGTAGGATGCCTTCTGATAGTGTCTTTGTATTCCCTTCTACTCCATTTTCCGCCCAAATGCTTCTCTGATCCACTAAAGCTGGTTTCACTACCTTCCTAGGACAGGTTACAATCTTCTCTTTGGGAAACACTGTGCTTCTGGGAAACAGAAATTGAGCCTTTGTTGTCTTTATAGCCCCAGCACAGAGGCCAGAGTCAACGTTTATTGAAAAGAAGGAATTAAATTTAGTGGGTAAATCGTTTCAGTTTTTTAAAACCTGAAGAGGAACATGGGATCCAGAAAGGCTGATCAACTTTCCCAAGACACACAGTCACAGGTACGTATTGGAACTCAAGTCTGCCTGGAACTAAAGCCTGTATTCATTCTACTTCCCCACTGTTGTGGATGGTTCCCAAGAAGCAGAACCTAAGACAGGGTTTGGGGCACTCTCTCTCCTGAGAAAGGTGGCAAGGGAGGGAAGATAGGACAAAGGAAGAATGGCTTGGGAGGGGAGGCATGTGCTCTTAGCTGGAGACAGTTTCTTCACTCTGGTCCAGCAGAGACCCTGGAGCTTGGATAACACTGCAGAGTTCCTCCGGGCCTCGAGGCAGGAAAGAAATAAAATGACTGATATGTGACCATCAGTCTGGCTGTGGAGCACTGGGGCAGAGGATGAGTAATTTCCCAGGTCAAACAGCTCCCATTTGCCCAAGGGGAATTCTTTGAAGAGGGGCAGCTGTGAGATATTAAAAGCCCAAAGTCAAAGCCACTGGGAGATGAGCTCACCACCTGGTAAAGGGAGCTAGGTGAGACATCAGCAAAACCCATTTGAAAAGGTATTGCAACCTTAGTGACTGTATGAATGAATCAATGAGTAGGTGTATTTAATCAGTAATCAAGTGGAAATGATAATGTGTACTTCAGGGAGCCATCAGGAAGAGTAAATGAGATAATGTGTCTAACTCATTTAGTCTAGTGCCCAGCACATTGTAAACACATAATAAAAAATGAGCTATAGTAAAAGTTAGCATTAATTTAGCAATAATCAACCATTCATGTTATTAATGGTTATAATTTTGCTTGTGAAGATTGGCAATGAACCTTCCCCTGAAGTCTCCACTAATGAATGAAGAAGGATGATCATTCGTAAAAGAGGAACTCCAGATTCTGCCCTTGGGGGCAATCCTTTCTGGCTCAGAACTGCTTGAGGCAATTCAGTAACTAAAGCCCCTTGGAGTGCACGTCAGTCCAGATTCCCTATGGCTCAATTTCTGTGTGACTATGAGGGGTAACGGTGGCCAGCGTGGCCTCTGACACTGATCTCAGAGACTCAGAATGAAATCATTCCTTGATTCCTAACATAAGTCCAAAGATGTTGGATAGAGGCAGTAGGAGCAGGAGAGAAGGGATAAGCTGAGAGATCATGGGATGTTTCCCTAGCCCTGAATCTCCGTCCCAACCCAGAGAGCTGACTCAATCTCTAAGTCACTATTTGTGCTGAGGTCAATGTTTCCAGGCTCTGAGTCATCCCAGAAGGTAAAGCTTCCCAGACCCTTCCCTGGGCCCACTGTCTAACACTCAGCTTGTCCTGCCTGGTACCTGTCCACACCCTCTCTCTTTGCCCCAGTGATCACACCCTCAAATTACTCACACTATGCTCTTGAGTGAATATAAAGAGAAGCAAACCATTCCTGTGGCTAAAAGTGTCCCTTTCACATTGTTTTTGAGATTACTGCATATAAATATGCCTTTTCTTTTCATACCTTGGAAACAATTGGGTTGGGGGTTGGGGGTTAG
>NW_026000016.1:21826039-21914351 GCF_001458135.2 Marmota marmota marmota | reverse complement strand
GGGGTGGGGATTCAGGGGCAGGTAATGATGATGGGGCTGAGGAAGGAAGAAGGTGGCACATGGAGGAAGTCAAACTGGGCATAAATGTCTGCATATTTTTTAAAATTTTGTTTTCAAGAAGTATTTTTTGGAACCTGGAGTTTGATGGAATCAGATTTTTCAGTGTCCAATCTTTCCCTGACTTTAAATGCAAATAACTCGCTCACCACTCTGTCCCATTGTCTTCTCCTTCTCTTCTTCGCACTACATTGCGTCAGCCTCCACCCTTGCTGATGACTCCCCAAACTCTATCCAGCTCTCTTCTCTCCTGAACATCATCCCCAGTTTTAAGGCAGCCCAGAAAATCCAAACTAAGCCTAGGATCTTCTGCCCCTTTGGACTTGACTCTTCCCATTAAAAACTGAAAGATAAGCCAGGCCCAGTGGCCCAGTAAATCCCAGTGGCTCAGGAGGCTCAAGCAGGAGGACTGCAAGTCAAAGCCAGCCTCAGCAACAGTGAGGTACTAAGCAACTCAGTGAGACCCTATCTCTAAATAAAATACAAAGTAGGGCTGGGGATGTGGCTCAGTGGTTGAGTGCCCCTGAGTTCATTCCCTGGTATCCCCGCTCAAAAAAAAAAATAAAAATAACCCCTAATGACAACACCAACTCATTAAGCTAGAAATCCGTCCTTAGTTCATAAGAGACTGACTTTCTTACTCATATCCTTCATCCCACCTTAGTCACCAAGCTCTCTCATTTCCCCTGCAACTCCTGATGTGTCTCAAACCCACCCCTTCCTCTCTAATTCTGCTCCCATCATCCCTGCCTGAACCATAGCAAAATCCTCCTGCTTCATTTCCTCGCCTGTCCATTTACCATCCATCCATCCTACAAATGTTTATTGAGCATATACAATATACCAAGCACCATTTTAGGATCTGGGAATGCAGGATAAGGTAAACAAACACAATCCCTGTCCTTTTAGAATTTACATTCTAGTGGGATAACCAGATAACATATAATAAATAAAGGACTTCTGGACTAAGATGGCAGAAGGAAACTTTCTCAGAGCTTTGTTCTCCAATGCTTCAACAATACTACCCCTCCTCCCCTCAAAAAAAGGTAAAGAAATTGAAATAAGGAAAAGAAATTTGCGAGCACCAATCAAACTAAGAGGCAGTAATCTTCAAAAGCTGGTAACCGAGAAGATGAACAAGGTTCTGGAGTGGAAAAGCCCAGCAGGGCAGCTGGTCCCCACTCTTCTGCAAGCTGCGGTGGAAAATCAACAAGGTCCTGAGAATCCTCACTAACACCCAACATTGAGCACCAAAGTTGACTTACCCATTTCCTCCTCTGACTGACAAGTAGTACAAGTGGCTGTTATGGAGAAAGGAGCAACATGGGACAAGTGAATAACTGGGCTGGTTCTAACCCAAATGAAGGATCCAGGGCAACAAACTAAATTTGGGCAACAATGTGAAGCCTGAGTTTCTGCACCCCTCCTGCCAGGGGAACAGTGTGTACCACCCCAACCAGGATGAATAAATCATGACATGTCTCCAAATGACAGCAGATAGAACAGAGCCTGAACATTCTAACCACTAACACTGCCTCTGAGTTTTCCTGTCGCTCCTCTCCCAGTTCCCTCAACTGTCCCAATGAAACCAGAGAGGAAAAAACAAAACACAAGAGGCAGCAAGTCCAGAATCTATCAGAACAACTAAAATGAGTGGATGAAGTTCCCCAAACATGAGCAAAATTAAAAGTGCAGCAACTATAAAACCACACTGCAGGGTGGAAAACCGGAGCGCCATATGCAAAGGACCAGGAACCCAGATGAGAGGAAATCATAGCTCAGGCCGCAGAAGGTCGCTCCTCCCCATTCTGCATATCACGCAACTTAATTAGAATGTGGTTCCATCCAGTGGAACAAGAGCTCTGAGATGAGATGGTAGAATAATAGAAATGAGGGGAAACGAGGGGAAAGTAGCCCAGAGCCTGGGAGTCAAACCTGGTTCCTAGCCCACTCCCATCCCACAGTCGCCCACCTCCTCTTCTTCCAACATGCCAGATGCCACTGTGTCCTTTGCCAAGGACCTCCTGGCTGGTGGAGTGCCGCAGCCACCTCTAAGACCACAGTACTGCCCATTGAGCTGGTCAACTGTTACTGCAGGTACTGGATGTCAGCAAGCAAATCACTGCAGATAAGCAATACAAGGGCATTATAGACTAAGTGGTTCATCTCCCCAAGGAGCAGGGAGTCCTGTCCTTCTGGCATGGTAACCTGGCCAATGTCATCAGATACTTCCCCACCCAGGCTCTCAACTTTGCCTTCAAAGATAAATACAAGCAGATCTTCCCGAGTTGTGTGGACAAGAGGACCCAGTTTGGGCACTATTTTGCAGGGAACCTGGTATCAGGTGGTGCCGCAGGGGCCACATCCTCTTTTGTGTGTCCTCTTGATTTTTGCCCGAATTCATCTAGCAGCTGGTGTGGGGAGAGCGGGAACTGAAAGGGAATTCAGCATCCTCAGTGACTGCCTGGTTAAGATCTACAGATCTGATGGGATTAAGGACCTGTACCCAGACTTTAATGTATCTGTGAAAGGTATTAGCATCTACCAAACTGTCTACTTCAGTATCTATCACACTGCAAAGGGAATGCTTCCAGATCCCAAGAATACTCACATCTTCATCAGCTGGATGATTGCACAGTCTGCCACTACCATTGCTGGGTTGACTTCCTATCCATTTGTTACTGTTCACCACTGCAGGATGATGCAGTCAGGGCGCAAAGGAACTGACATTGTGTTCACAGCACAACTGACTGCTGGAGGAAGATTGATCGTGATGAGGGAGGCAAAGCTTTTTACAAGGGTGCATGGTCCAATGTTCTCAGAGGCATGGGTGGTGCTTTTGTACTTGCCTTGTATGATGAAATCAAAAAGTTCACATAAGGGCTGAGGTTGTGGCTCAGAGGTAGAGCGCTTGCCTAGCATGCGTGAGGCACTGGGTTCCATCCTCAGCACCACATTAAAAAAATAAAGGTATTGTGTCAACCTACAATTAAAAACTAAATGTAAAAAAAAAAAGTTCACATAAGTTATTTCCTAGGTTTTTTCCCCCACCTGTGAACAGGCATGTTGTGTTATATATCTTGAGCATTCTGCACAGTCTCTTGACTGTTTATCAATGGCAATGACTTACTAGTTCAAAATTGGAAGCAATAATATTCACCTGACCAGTTTTCTCTTAAAGTCATTTCCATAATGACAATAATAATAATGATGGGACTCAATGATATTTTTTTATTTCAATCACCCTGATAAATCATAAATTTGAAGAAATAAAAGTACCTAAAAAAGGAAATCAAATGTAACATCATTGCAGAATTAAAATGTAGATTAGAAATCAGTAGAAATAGAACCCATACTGCTAAACTTTGAGCTACAATATAGAGGAAGAGCTTAAGATGTAGATGAGAAAGAAATGGATATAGCAGAGAGAAAACCAGGATTAGATATAAGGGTAATTTGAGGGTCCTAAAAAAGAACCCAACACACAGAACAAAAGATGCATTCAAAGGTCGAGTTGAGTGAACATGTAAATAAACGGAATAAATAGTATTCCAGGAAAATGTGATGCAGAATGCTAAGTGCTAAGGGTATTTAATTAAAAGAGTGAACTTTGGTGAAAAAAAAAATTCTTCAAGTATCTTAGCAGAAAAAAAAACAAAACAAGTCACACCAGGGGAGCAAAAACCAGGAGGACCCAGTCTTCCCAGCAACATGCAAGACTAGGACACAGGGGAGACTGAGTCGAGCCTCGAGAACCCTCACAGGCAGTAGAAGTTGCATTTGTTGCTTAGCATCAGTTTACAGAGCTGAATGTGCACACAGCCTGTAACTCCACTGGCTTCACCCTTGGATATACATCCAAAAATCATTGCAACATATACCAGGAGACAAGTACGGGAATGCTCACGATGGCATTGCTCACCATAGAAAAACAGGAATTGACTTAACTGTCAAGTGACAGGAGAATGAATAAATGCCTATTAGGATATTCATAAAATTCAATACTCAACTCTACTGATAATAAATGAACAACAGCTATACACATCAGTATGATGGGATCTTAGAAACAGGTTGTATTTATTGTGCTAAAAAAACAAGCAAAATTAAATAATGTACTATTTAAGAATGGAGTATTACTCTGCATTAAGAAATGACAAAATCATAGAATTTACAGGGAAATGGATGGCATTAGAGCAGATTATGCTAAGTGAAGCTAGCCAATCCCTAAAAAACAAATGCCAAATGTCTTCTTTGATATAAGGAGAGTAACTAAGAACAGAGTAGGGACGAAGAGCATGAGAAGAAGATTAACATTTAACAGGGATGAGAGGTGGGAGGGAAAGGGAGAGAGAAGGGAAATTGCATGGTAATAGAAGGAGACCCTCAGGGTTATACAGTGGAGGAGGTAGAGAGGGAGGAGGGGAGGGGAGGGGAGAGGTGGGGAGAGGGGAGGGTGGAGGATGGGAAAGGCAGCGGAGCACAACAGACACTAGTATGGCAATTTGTAAATCAATGGATGTGTAACTGATGTGATTCTGCAATCTGTGTATGGGGTGAAGGTGGGAGTTCATAACCCACTTGAATCAAAGTGCCAAATATGTTATGTCAAGAAATTTGTAATGTTTTGAACAACCCACAATAAAAAATTAAAAAAAAAAAAAAAAGAAAAAGAAAAAAATTATGCTAAATCTATAAAGGAAACTTGGGACAATGATTCTCCTGAGGACTGGGGTGAGAGGTAAGCTGAGGCAGGAGCATCTTCGACAGTGCCCACATTCTAGTTCTGAAGCCAGACAAGTAACTCATGAATATTCATTTTTATCCTGATGATTAAGACACATACTTCAACATGACCTGTTGTAGGTATACAATACTTCATAAGAATAAAGGAACTCCAGGTGAGATGTCACATACCTATAATCCTGGTGGCTCAGGAGGCTAAAGCAAGAGGACCACAAGTTCAAGACCAGCCTCAGCAATAAGCAACTTAGCAAGACCCTGCTCAAAATAAATAAATAAAAATGGTTGGGGATGTGACTCAGTGGTTAAGCACCTCTGGGTTCAGTTCCTAATACTGAAAAAAAAAAAAGAATAAAAGAAACACAAATGCTAATCATTTTTTAAAAATAGAAATGTTCATCACATTCCACCATCATTAATTACCCCATGTCCCCTCCCTTCCCCTCCAATCCGTCTGACCTATCTAGAATTATCTATTCCTCCCATGCTCCCGCTCTCTATCCCGCTATGAATCAGCCTCCTTATATCAAAGAAAACATTCGGCATTTGTTATTTTGGGATTGGCTAACTTCACTTAGCATTATCTTCTCTAACTCCATCCATTTACCTGCAAATGCCATGATTTTATTCTCTTTTATTGTGATAATCATTACAGGTATGAAAACACGAATTGGTGTGAATATACTATGTATACATCCAGAGATATGAAAAATTGTGCTCTCTATATGTAATAAGAAAACCTGGAATATTTGCTTTGCATTCTGCTGTCATATATAAATTTTTTTAAATTACATAAAAAATAGAAAATCTGACCAAGAAAATGGTAATCAAGATGCCATTTCAGTATGATGCCATTTCAGTATGAAGGCAAAGGCGCATTCTCAAATGGGAAATTGCTCAAGAAATGTGAGGCCCGTAGAGTCCTTCTTGGAAAAATAAATAAATGAACACCCTTCTTATTTTGAAATCGTACCTTTTAGGGAAGTGAATCAAAGAACTCAAGAGTGGACAGCACATTGTAAGATCACTTATGGAGAATAGTGAATCGTTTAAATGCAGAATTGTTGCCGAAAAGAAAAGGGTAGCTACAAGATAGAAGCCATGTGTTATAAGCTTGTACAATATAACATTAATAATGATTTTCTAGTGAAATTCAGGAAGCGGCTTACACATGGGCTTGCGTTAGGGCAACTGAGAAGTAAATTTATCCTCCTGCTTTACACAACTTAAAATTGGGCAAAATAGACAAGACAATTGACTCTAATAGAACAGCTGATGGTGTCTAACAGACAATAGATTAGACAATGTGGTCCCGTTTAGCCAAGGGCTAGAAGGACAGTGAGACCAGGCAGGTCTAGTAGCCAGAAGCTACTGTGGGGCTGACGAGACCCTAGGATCTCTGTGGTGCTGCAAGACGATGTCCTTCAGGGAGCCAAGTGGACAAATGTCCAGCTGGACCCCAGAAAAAAGAAACCCACAAGATGATGTGGCTGTGGAACCCTCTGACAAGAAGTTGGATACAGTCTAAAGTTTGAACTAGCAGAAGCATTATCAATTCCAAAGGCACAGGCCAAATCGGGGCAAAGAGACAAAATAGTTCCATCATTAAATAGGAAATGAGCTTACAGGAAGCATCACATAGTCTGACGCCCATCTGGAAGACGCACAGTTCCGCACATGTCAACACAGAACCACACGTTTGCTACTTCTGGAATATTTGCTTTGCAACAAAGATCAAGAAAACTGTATAGGACAATTAATGCTTTCTGTGCTTAAACATTTCATTTCAAAAATGGTAACACTATTTGTGATGGTATCTTTCCATTTTGAATGACTTTTATTTGATATTCACTTTGTATTAATCTTCCCTTCTTTTAACGTTTCCTATTATCAAATGTCTATATTATGTAGAGTTTTTCTTTTTTTTTGTTATTGAAGTACATAATCTACAAGCTCTATATGGTTCTTTATAACAATAATAAATCATTTATGATCATAATAAATCATTTATGATTATACCTTTTATGTTTTTTAACAGAAAACCTCTGAAATGTTTGTTATAACCCTGCCACAAAGAAAACAATTGACTGTTATTATGGTCACTCATTTTTTTTTCTTTTTCTTTTTCATATTTTAAGAAGTTTGATTTATGCTTTATTAGTGTATATTATAATTATACACCATAGTAGAATTCATTGTTACATAATTTGTACATGAACGCAATATAACAATATAATTCAGGCAATTTTGTTCCCCACTCCTCACCTTTCCCTTCCTCTTTCTTATTTACAAGCATGTAAATAAAGTGTTATAAAAACTAGAGGGCTGTGGCTGTGACTCAGTGGCAGAGTGCTTGCCTAGCACGTGTGAGGCACTGGGTTCGATCCTTAGTACCACAAACAAAAAAAATAAGCAAATAAAATAAAGGCATGCTGTCCATCTATAACTACAAAAAATTTTTTTAAAAAAATTCAGGGCTGGGGTTATGGCTTAGTGGTAGAGCGCTTGCCTAGCACATGTGAGGCCCTGGGTTCAATCCTCAGCACCACATAAAAAAATAAATAAGTGAAATAAAGGTATCGTGTCCAACTACAACTAAAAATAAATATATATTTAAAAAATTAATTAGAAAATTTGTGATTTTTCAAGAAATCCCAAGAATTCCTGAGCATCATGATTTATTCCCAAATCTCAAAGATTAGCAGGTCACATTTTCACCTTAAGAGCTCCTAGATTAGGAGTTTTCAAACTCCAGTTCACAGGTCTCTTCTTTAAAATGTTCTATATTTTTTTAAAAAAACAAACTTTTTTGTTTTAGAAAGGACTGAAGTTTGCAAATGCCAGAAATTTGATACAATCTATTTGGACAAAAGGGTACCTCACTGGTCCGTGTCATTGGACATGGTTACAGCTTCAGGCACAACTGAATCCAGAGGATCAGAGAATGTCCTCTCTCTTTCCAGCTCTTCTTCTGATTTTAGTTCGATTTCTCTCCATCCAAAGTTAAAGAGAGTCACACCAGGAATTCCAGGTGTGCATTATCCTTAAAGCTCACCAAGAGAAGAAATGCTCTCCTAATAGGCTTGGTAAAGGTCCTGAGGAGCTTTCTGATCCTCCCTGAGCCACTGATTGTCAACAAAAAGATTCTGACTGGCCCGACCTGGGCTTCCTGTCTTCTTCTGTCCTGCCTGACAACATACAATGAGCTTGCACATGCCTGGTGTACAGTAGGTAGATTTACTGGAAATTATGACTTGTCAGGCACTGTTCAACCCACAAAAATGGGTTGTCCTAGCTGAAGAAGGGAGCGATGGGTGCTGGGTATGAGGAAGCCATAGGCATCCACCGCATCTTCCACTCTTCTTTCCCTCCCTGAAAAACGAATCCTTCCCTCACTGTATTCCCCTCATGCTGGCTTCTTCCTGGGTTGTTCCACTTCTCATCTTGTTATGTGCATATCCATCTCACCTCCAAGAGCTCCACAAAAAGCTGCTCTTGCTCCTCTGACATTCTGGCAGCTTGTACATGCTTGGTGTGCAGTAGGTAGATTTACTGGAAATGATGACTTGTCAGGCACTGTTCAAAGTTCTCTGTGAACTAGTTTACTCTTCACACCAACACAATGAGACAAGTATTGTCTTTGCTATGGTCTGCATCTGGAATGTGCTCCAAAAGCCCATGATAAGGCTTAGTCCCCAGCCCATAGCACTATGGAAGATGGTGGAACCTTTAAGAGGTGGGACTTTGTTGGAGGTCTTAGATCACTGGGGACATGCTCTTGAATGTGGTTGTGGGCTCAGAGCCCCTTCCTCTTTCTCTCTTTTACTGCCTGGTCATGAGGTGAATGGTTTCGCTCCACCACTGGTGTGCTCCCCCACCTTGCCAATCAGTACCCCCACCAGCTGCTTAAAAACAACGGGTACACCTGATCAGGGACTGAAACCTCCCAAACTGTGAGCCATTATAAACCTTCTCTTTTTATAAGTTGATTATATCAGTATAGAAATAGTCAGTAATAGAAAGCTGACTAACGTAATCCCCCATTTAGATATATATTGACTAAGTTAAGGAAAATACATCACGGTTTAAAAGAAATTACCAACAGAACTCCCGTACAGAGCACAGGGACTGTCTATCGCAGTTGAGAGGACTTCTCACTGTCAAAGGGAACTATTGTCTTACGAGTACTTCCCTGAAGAGAGCATGTCTGACCACATAACAAGGGTGGGATGACCTCCGTGGAAAAGGCTGGGCCAATGCCAATGACACGGGCCGGAGACAGAGGGCACAGGTTGCCAGGCACTCCCTCCTCCCAACCCCCTCACCCCAACACCATAAAACGTCTGGGTTCTCCCCGCCCCAGGCCAGCAAACAAAAGAACAACTGCCTTTTGGAATAAGTAATCCTAATCCTGGATATTGTCCAAGACACACAGAAGGAATCCCTCTGGCAGATAAGTCACAGAACTGCAGAGCAAGAGGAACCTTAAAACATCACCTAAGACTGTGCTTTTTGTTTTCCAGATGAGGAAACAGAGGCCTGTAGAGGTTAAAGAATTTGTCCAAGGTCACACAGCTAGTTAGTATAGAAACTAGAAGCTGGAAGCAGGAGCAGGACCTAGATGGCTGCTGGAGGCTTCTCACATACAGAATCTTTACTCACATGATTTACAGCTCCAACTGCAGTACTCTCAGGGCAAAGGCAATATCTTTAGCCCAGGCAGGTGGGCTTCATGTTTTGCCTTTAGCTTCTTAGTTCTTTAGCTTTGGCTCAGGGCCAATCAGATGTGGAAACTTCAGGATAAATGTGTGTTCTGTGGCCTGGAACCCTCCCACATCCTCCATGTTCAGGTTGGTAGAGCATCATACCCAGGACCTGGATGTAGTCCCATTAGAAAAATCCACTATATTTTCTTCAGAGTGGGATGGAGAAGCATACTGACTGCATGTTCTGTTTAGCAGAACAAAGACCATCAGGGTCCAGCAGATTGGCAAGGACTCTCTCATTGCTGTGTCTGTCATGGCCACCCTGCATTCTGAATCCCTTCCTGGACAATGTTTAGCACTATAATTGGAGAGTTTCCAACTGATTTAATGCTGTTGGTGTCTGTTTTTCTGAGATTTGGACCTAGACCTGATCAGACGATTAGAATATCTATTGATATTCTGTGCTGGTGCTCTTCTGGGACACAAATTCCTGATATTCTCCATCTCTGCAGCAAAGGCCCACCATGATGCACATGCATTGTAGCACAAGAGCAAGAATGCAGTTCCACATACTGTGTGTCTACATATTAACAAGAAATACATCACCAAGTGTGGTGGCACATACCTGTAATCCCAGAAACTTGGGAGGCTGAAAGAGGGTAGCAAGTTCAAGGTCAGCCTAGACAACTTATCAAGACCCTGTCTCAAAATAAAAAATAAAAAAAGGTTGGGGATATGGCTCCATGTTAGAACATCCCTGAGTTCAATCCACAGTACTGAAAAGAAAAAAAAAAGAAGTAACACGTCAAGCCAATAAACTGTTAAATAACACATGCTCTAGCCCTCTATCTTCCACCTTCATGAATTTATAAAAACAAAAATTTTAATTATGTATAAAGCGATGACTTCTTTATGACCGCAAGTCAACAAAGTATCCATGACCTCTGTATTTTATCACTATAGGACTTGTGCGGACTTATGTTGATGGGCTGGCAATATCTAAATGACATAAAAGGAGTTGAAAGGAAGTATTTTGAAAGTTTGTACCTTTAAGAAATGACATGTTTGAGGACATTAACATGTTTAACCTGATTTAAACATTATACAATGTATGCCCGTATTGAAACATCCATCACTCTAGTCCATAAAACGTGTAAACTTTATGTTATTATGTATCAGTTAACATAAATTTAATTCAAATGAAAATTTGAGTGTTAAAAAGGTATACATAACGTCTACATTATCACATTATTTATTCCATGAAACTAATTTTTTCTGGTCTCCATTTTACCAACATGATTAGTTATATTATTGGAATAAAGATCTTCATATAATTTGTTTTCCATTAACAATAATGATCTAAAAATTAAATACTAAAAGCAATTATTAATATCAGAAATTTTAATATATTTTTACAAAAATATAACTAAGAAGCTAAAGATTAAAATTACATGGCTTTTAGAAAGGTTTTTCTTCTAGCCAGGCATGGGAGTGCATACCTGTAATCCCAGTGACTCAGGAGGCTGAGCAGACAGATCACAAGTTCAAAGCCAGCTTCTGCAACTTAGTGAGGCCCTAAGTGGCTTAGTGAGATCCTATCTTAAAGCAAAAAATAAAAAGGCTGGGGAAATGACTCAGTGGTTAAGTACCCCTGGGTTCAATCCCCAGTACCAAAAAAAAAAAAAAAGTTTTTTCTTCTAAAATATTTAATTTTTGTGTGTGTAGTGTTGAGAATCAAAACCTAGGACCTCATTAATGGTAAGCACACATTCTACCATGCAGCCACTTCCCCAGCCCCCAAATTTATCTATTAAAATTAAAAGCCCTTTCTTCCATTTAATGCCGAACTTTTCCCCATTAATGTATTTTTTGTTGGTGATTCTGCTGTTTAAAGTGGCCCCCGAGCAGAGAATTAAAGTGCTGCCTGGTGTTGCAGGCAGCTGTGAGGTGCCTGATAGAGAAGATACAGGTGTTAAAGAAGCTTCTTTCAGGCCTGAGTTACGGTGCTATTGGCCATGAGTTCACTGTCAATGAACCCATAATATGTATGTTAAGAGCTGACCACACAGAAGCACACATAAAGCAAAGTTGTGTTCTGGTTATTGAAATGTGACTAAAGAAAGCCCAGTGTTTCCCCTGGGAGTGATGGTTGGGTATTTGCTCATTCAGTGTTTTTGGTGATTTTATAGAACGTCACTAAAGCAAATATTGAGAATTGATTGTCCGTACAAATTGAAGAGCGGTGTTTAACGTTGTAAAATATTTCAGGGCTGACATGTGCAACTCTGGTAAACACCGTACCAGCGAGGGCCTCTGGAACCAGAGGTGAGAATCCAAGAGAAGCAAGAAAATTGATGTTTGATGCAATGGAGAAATGGTGCTTCACTGTGTGAGGGTCCAGCACATCCATGTTGAGAAGAACTTGGCAAGTTAATTAATTTATCTTTAGTCTAAGTTCTTCCACTGCTCGAATGTTCTTGCACTTCAAAAACAGTGTCCACCTTTAAAGTTAGCAGTGATACAACCCACAAATTTCATGGCAATCAGCTGTAGTCACTTTTTGTTTTGAAAACACAGGACAAGAGATAGACAGTTCTCTGTGGCTTGAACAGTGTTGTCAACTGAAAGAACATTTAGGGTTGTGAACTGTTCTGAGCCGACAAAAGTATCAGACACCTTTGGTGAGTTATTTGACACATTTCTTTTGTGTGTGTGCCTGTGTTTTGATATGCAAGGCACCCTAAAGCACAATCCCAGGAAGAATAAAACATAGTCAGCTCTTCATACCCTGAGTCCTGCACCCATGGTGCCAGTCAACTGTAATCTAGGGATAACTTAAACTATGTGGGATGGTCTGGGGTTGTGGCTCAATAGTAGAGCGCTTGCCTAGCACGCATGAGGCACTGGGTTCGATCCCCAGCACCACATTTTTAAAAAACCCAAAAAACTAAATAAAGTATATGGGAGGATGTGCTTGGTTACATGCAAATTATACAAGAGACCTGAGCATCCATGGATCTCAGTATCCTTGGGGGTCTAGGAATCCATCCCCTATGATACAGAGGGATGACTGTCCTAAAGACAGTTCTCCATCACAGCCTGCAGCTCAGCAAAGCCTCTACCGACTTGTCTCACCTTAATCTCTGAAGTTCCACAGGGTAATGAAACACCATGTGTGTTTTTTCCAGAATACTGCGATCGTGTCTAATTGTTATTGCAGCCCTATTTTCATAAGAGGGAGTTTGTTTATTATTTTGGAGAAAAGACAACATATGATTCTATTCGGTCACCCAGTCAATGTATTAAACAAACAAACAAATTTAAAAACCCACAGTATTGGGCTGGGATGTAGCTCAGTGGTAGAGCACTTGCCTAGCACGTGGGAGGTGCTGGGTTCTATCTCCAGCATTACAACAAACAAACAAAGACCAATGTATACGTTTTTAGTATAAAATGTGCCTTGCTGGTGAGCAATCCTTTACACCTCCTTGCTCCTGATTCTAGAGGGTAATACTAAATATTTTTTCTACTCCATAACATTTCCCTCTCCTCCTTCTTTCCCCCTTTTATTCCTTTCTTCAGGAGTTAGCCTCTAGGACTGCCAGCTACAGGCTCTGTGAGCTTGGGAAAGTCCCTCTTGCTTCCATTTCTGTGTTAGTAAGAGGGGGTGACTTTGCATAGCACATGGAAGTGCAAGATGGTAAGTGAGATCTTCTCTGTGTGCTGAGGCTGAGCCTAGAGCAGGCTAAAGCTCTGTTCACACTCCCCCTGTGGTTACTGTTACAATGAAGAAGAGTTTGACTAATCCCTCCGGCTCCCCATGATCAAAAGAATTCCATCCGATTTGGAGCCCTTCCCAGGGTCACAGAAACAAGGAGACATTGAAGATTTGTGTTGGGGCTGTGGGTGTGGCTCAGTGGTAGAGAGCTTGCCCAGCATTCAAGAGAACCTGGGTTCCATTCCCAGCACCAGAAAAGAAAAGAAAAAAGATTAATGTTACTCTTTTATTTTCCTGGGCCGACCAAGAAGAAACCAAAGCTGTTTCTCCCCAAAATGTAGGTTCTTTGACAATGAGGGGATCCATTTCTCTTTTAAAATGGTCTTGGCTAATATTTAAAAATTAAACACATGATCTGTGCACAGGTGGCATCCACCTGTAACCCCAGCCATTCTGGAGGCTAAAGCAGGAGGATGGCGAGTTCTAGGACAGCCTCAGTAACTTAGGGAGGCTCTGTCTGAGCCAGCGGCTACAGAGCTCCAAGGAGAACTGCGACCCGTGATCAGATCTGGGCATCGCTCAGCTGAGTTGAGGACAAGGCAGGAACCAGATGGATTCTGCTCAGGAATTGTGGGCAGCGAGGAGGGAGGTCTGATGGGAGAAACAAAAAGGAGAGAAGTCACCAAGAAGGAGCAGGAACGAGAGGAGCAGAGTGAAGACCGGGATTCCCTGGAAAGGGCCCAGGGAACCCATGCCATCTACAAGGAGCTGGAGGACCAGGTTCTGAGAGATCCCAATAACCCAGGGCTTCACCGAGGCTTCTCAGCAACCATCTATGCAGGCAACGCTGCCTTGATGAGCCTCATGCATCCATGTTTTGCTCAGTCCCCTGCAGCCTTGGGCATGCTGCCCCACTGGACTCCAGGGTCCACCACCCCAGCTGCAGGTAAATTGCTAATCTCCTCCTAAGAGCCTTCTCTGGTGTCCTTTGGGGCACCTCTGCTCTCCCAGCACATGGCTTCGATCAGAAGAATATGAGCTTAGCCAACAGGGAACCCAACGAGGGTCTACCACTTGGCAGTCTTCAAGCAGGGTGGAGCCCCGGCCCCTAAGCTGGTCTCCTTCCCAGGCTCACTACACCTGGTTTCTCCAGGGAAGGCTGTCTCTATCTATGAGACAGGTAAATAAGACACAGATTTATTATGAGGAGCAGGCTTGCATGATTATGAAAGCTGAGAAATCCCAAGTCAGCCAGCCGGAGACCCCAAAGAGCCGATGGTGTACATTCCGTTCTGAGAAGTGGAAGAACCAACTGAGTCCAAGCCCAAAAGCAACAGATGTTCCAGATGTTGTGGCTTGAAGATAGAATTCTCTCTAGCCCACCCATACTGGGGCACACCATCTCTTTACTCAGCCTACCCATTTAAATATCAGTCTCATTCAGAAACACCCTCACAGACACACCTGGAATAATGTGTCACCAAATAAATGTGGGGCACCCCAGGGCCCAATAACATACACACATAAAATTAATCATCATGCTCTCCCCACTTCTTGAAGTCATCTCCCAAATACACTATCTACAAACGTATATTGAAAGCTCTGCTTTCAGACAACCCAAAGTAAAACAACAGGATTTTCATCAATATTGATGCTGGGTAAGACATATCCAAGTCCTGCAGGACTGTAGACAGTTCTCTGCCACATGGGATAGCCCATACATTGCAGAAAGCCTAATGTTCCTAATACCTGTAAATGAAACAGTGATAGCTCCGATTGTTGTCATGATGAAAAGAGCCCTGTACATTTCAAAAATTTCCCAAGGGACAATACTATCCACCTAAACTTCCTCCCCACTAATTGAGAACCATTAATCTAGAAGAATTGGGCTTCAGGTATGGCTTGATCAGAACTCCAAATGACTTGTCTATGATTTTCTATGTTCTTCCTTCCTCTGTGTGTCAACTTCACCCTCAGTTTTCTCAGTGAGGCAAGTCAGCTACAGCTATAGCTACAGTCCACAAACTACAGGAGCCTGAAAAAGAGACAGTACTTCTCCTTCCATGTTATCCCCAGCAAGATTCCAAAGATCTGCCCTGACCTTGTCAAATGAAGTCATGTATCTACCTTGAGTAATGGCCTACACCAGGTAATTTTTTTTTTTTTTTGCCATCCGTGATCCAGATTAGGGCTAGAGCTGAAAATAGAACGGGTCTCCCTGACATCCATGGATATATGTGTGCGAAAGAGAGAGAGAGAGAGAGAGAGAGAGAGAGAGAGAGAGAGAGAGAGAAAGATGCTTAGATACAAATTTCAGCATTATTAGGAAGCATTGTCTGGGGGGCAAAGGATGGTGGGCAGGAACCTGACAAATATGTGCAATATAGAATGTGGTACATGTGTGAAAAGGCATGCTCGCTGTGGCTGTGGCATGAAAACCAGGACACTTGTGGGAAATTAAAGGAGTAAGCAGATAATAGATCATTTCATGAAAACAATACCACCAGTTCTGCTTGTTCCTCAACTGAGCCAACTATACCCCCACCAACTGAAAATGCTCTGACTATGCATAGGAGCAGATGGCCCTCCAAGTTACTGGTTTTGTCACTTTGAATAAATAACTGGGTACTCTGGTTTATCCATCAGTCTCTGTGAATCAGGTTAATGTTAATTAGATACCCTCACTCTGAGTGACATCAGGTTCCAGAGCCTTTATAACTGATCCTAACCTGTGATGATTTTGCCAAGTTAACTATGATCCTGAGAGGCCCCATGGTGACTCCCTGGCCTGCCACACCCTGGTTGTGTCCCGCTCCACACTGCCCTGTTCCATGGGCCATCTATCTCCTGTAGTGTTCTTAGTTTGATTTTGCAAGTGAGGAACCCAGGCTCAGAGAGGCAAAATGATTCCCCTGGGGCGCACAGCCAGTAGGTCAGAGAGTCAACAATTGAACCCATGGATCTGACCATAAAGGTTTTCCATTATGACCACCTTGCTTCTCCTTATGATAAGCAACCTCTACCAGGACAAACTGTCTCCAAAAGGCCCCCTCTCATCTAAGTGATAATAACTAGGTTCACATAACCTGTTGTGCTTAATCCAAACCAGAACAGAGTGTGTACCACCTTTTTGTCTTTTTGCTGGGCTCTTTTGTCCCCTCATTCAGAGCCTCCCCATGTCCTTGTCTCCTCTTTGTGCTCGATTCCACAGAAGTGCTATGAATCAGCAGGAAAGTGTCCTTTCCCCAAACCAAATAAGGGGCTGGGTCCTAAAAACAGCAATAAACCCTGCAAGATTTTATTAATTCAAACAAAGTCTAATCCGTGGCAGGGATGGTTTCCAGGGTCACTGCAGCATAAATGACTCCCAAAGGAAAGGAAAGGGAGAGCCAGGCTGCCCACCTCTGTTTATTGGGAACAATTGTTCCTCTAGCCCAAACCACATGACCATAATAGGAAAGAAGAGCACAGCCCTATCAGGGAGCTTTTATTCTTAGGGCCGGAAAAGAGCAAAAGATGTTTGGTTGGCCTGCAGTATTTCAGCCTTGGACTTCTCATTTCCCTCTCCTCTCCTGATCCCTCCAACTCCAGCTCCCAGCCCGGGTGTTTTGGGCCTTTTGCTTACATGAGAATTGATTGCCCATCTTGACACGGTTGAGATCATCCGTAGCACCTTCTTAGGGATGAGAACAGGAAGCCAGGGAATACAATCAACCCCCCACCCCCACCCCCGTCTAGCCAGCTGGGTTTCTGGAGAGCAAAATGGAGAAATCTAAATCCTGTTTTGTGGGGTCACAAAGTCTGAAAGGGATTCTGATATCCAAGGTCAATCCTTAAAAGTTGCTGGAACCCTAATGAGAGCTGGCAGGTAAAGCTGTGTAGCTGCTTGGTGTGGGGAGGGAAAGAAGGAGGAAGCCTGCTTCATCTGGGGCTCTGCTCTTCTTTGTCTCCTGGAGAAGGGGAAAGCCTTGGACACTGAACAGTCCATGGGCACTATTCAATAGAGATTTTTTTTGAAGCGGGGGAGACCAGGGATCGAACTTGGGGACACTCACCCCCTGAGCCACATCCCCAGCCCTATTTGGTATTTTATTTAGGGACAGGGTCTCACTGAATTGCTATGTACCTTGCTTTTGCTGAGGCTGGCTTTGAACTCACAATCCTCCTGAGCCTGATTACAGATGGGTGCCACGGCACTCAGCTTGATAGAGATTTTTTGCCCTTGTTTTTAAGGCTGAAAGAATGAGTCGTCTAGCAGAAAAAGCTGCAAAAGATTTCAAAGTGCTTTGTACCCTGTTCCTGTATACACTCATTCATTCTTTTCACAATTCGTTGCCTAAGCATCTCTGTCAGAAGACTGTGCACTGCTTGCCTCCCATACAGAACATTCTCTGCCCACCCTATGCCCACCATGTGCAGGACAGCCACCTTCCCTGGTCCCCAGGAAGCAGGATCTGTAGAGATGAAATGTGAAGTGCTGGTCAAATGCTTTTCTGGGTGGGCAGCAAAGGAGAACAATGCGGATGGAGTGTTTGGGTTAAGAAAAGCATCCCCTGTCCCTGGGGACCAGTCTCATTCCTGCGTGAACAGACTTGCAATTGTTCGCCTCCATTGATTTGCAACAAGATTTATTCCTGACACACAAATCTCCCTCCTACTCAAGTCCACTTCTTTCACTGTGGGTCATTGTCAATGGCAACCCTCTGAGGAGGTGGGGATTTGGACAGAGGCTTGGGGGCACAACCTGACCTGACCAGCCAGGTCATTTGACTTCTGATCTCTGGAATTCAGGTTCCTCATCTATAAGACAGAGGTCATCTTCCCTGTCCTGATCATCACGCAGAGGAAGGCTGGGAAACAAACGTGGAGTGTGATCTTATTGAGTTTTCCTGAGTCCCACAATATATCAGCCCAGGGGCACTTGAAGGCCTAACCATGGTAACCCCAAATGGACATCTGCCCTCTATCGATGAGGCCCTGACTATAAATATCCACATCTGCAAATATTTCCTTTACAGAGACCATAAGGGAGCAGCTCAAATATCCATCAATGGATGAATATGCTCCAGCCTTAAAAGGGACATGCTATCTTGGGGATGAGTCCTGAGAATATTATGCTAAGTGAAACAAGCCAGGCACAAAAGGTCACATATCACTGGATTCCGTTTACATGAAAAATTTAGAGTAGAAAGAATCCATAGGGACAGAACACAGATTGGGGGCTTTTCAGAGGAAGCTGGGGGAAGGGGAAATGAGGAAAAAATTGCCAAATGAGTACAGAGTGTCACTGTGGTGCACTGGGAATACTTTGGAACTACATTCGAGGTGACAGAATTGTTTACTTTACAATGGTTGATTTAGGGCTGGGGGATCAGCACAGGGTAGAGTGGTTGCCTAGCATGCACAAGGCCCTGGGTTCAACCCCACTCTCCTAACAGACAAATAAACCAACCAAATAGTTAATTTTATGTTTCATGAAGGAAGCCAATTTAATGATAGAGTTTTGTGTACTAAACACTATCAGGTGAAGCTGCCTGGGAACACTGCAAGGTGATATTCTTAGGCTCTCTGAGAAGATTCTCCTCTGTTCCCCCTGCTCAGGACCCTCAGGTGCCTGTCAAGCACTGACTTCTCTTGTGATTGTCATCCCATCCATCAAGCAAGGTCTTGATTCTTTCACCCACTGACTGCCCACCTCAGCCTCTGGGTCCCTGCTTGGGCACCTCACATCAGCACACTCTGAAGTAAATATGTACTCACTACATCTTACAAACGTCAGGCCAGCCATTCCAGGGACATTAGATGCAGTTTTCTGGGCCTGACTCAATAAAAGGGAAGCCCGTCAGTGTGACCATGTGAGGGTACACACTGAACTGTTCAGAGTGCATATATTTTATCTTTGGATGCTTGGACTTGGGTTATGGATTCAAGCTTCCTTTTTTATGTTTACTTAGGTATTTTAAAACCATTCAACAAAAAACATGGTTTGTTTTATTTTATTTGGGTGCTGGGTATTGAACCCGGACCCTCATGCATGAAAAGCATGTGCTCTACCACTGAGCTACATCCCTCCCCCTCCTCCTTGATGTAATTTTAGAGAAAATGCCAGGAGGGGATGGTGGTTTAAAGATGCAGTACAAACACTCATCAGAAATGAAACTTATTTATCAAAATTTTAGAAGTCAAACTAACAAATGTTTCTGCAGACCTGGTAGGTACAAGGCTCATAAAAAACAAGAATGCCCCTGTCCTGAGAGGATTCCTAATGTGGTATGTGTGGTATGAGAAGCATTCACAGAGCTGTATAGAAGCTGGGTGGAAAGATACATCAATTCCACCTGGAGGGATCAGGAAGCATCTATAGCAAGGAAACCATTTGAGCTAGGCTTCTGCTCCAGCCAGCTGGTCAACCCATGTCTTCATTCTCTAGTCTTTCCTCCTGTGCTTTTATCAAAACCATATTCTTCCTCCAAGGACCATAGTTGTTCCTTTTTCTGAATTACACATCACTTTTTGATTGCATCTTTTGTATGGTATATATTGTATGTTATTATCTTTTAATATATATAAAACTTATGGTCCTTTTTGAAGACAGGAGCTATTATTCTATAGCTCTCTATTGCAAATAGTTATTCTATAATTACAGCATCCTTAAAAAGTGTTATTGATAATTATGATGTTAGATATATATACACACACAGAAGTATACACATAGATATATATGCAGATATATACGTACAGATACATGTGTGTGTGTGTGTGTATACATATGGAGTCCATCAATAATGTAATGGCATGTCAGAAAAATCTTTACTACTACTTGGCTTTTTAAATTCTTAAGATGCATTCTTAAAGTCACTTTCATAAATTAAGAATTAGTGGTAGGGAGAGAGTTAGTGGGCACAAAGCCAGGTTGTTCGTGCATGCTATCTTTGAGGGAGACCAAAGTAGACTAAAGTAGCTGAAAAAATGAAAGATTCAAAAAATTACTAAGTTCATTCATTCTATCAAAAATATAAACACTGAATAAAATATGTTCTAGCATAATTCACTTTTTTTTAGATATAGGATGAGGCACTAAGAGAGTCATGGTCTAGGTTGGAAATGATTCTTTCCCTAGAAGGAGGGACGATTTTGGTCTTTTAAATAAATAGCACCATTTTCTCTTTAGCTCCAGGAAGGCTTGTTGCATTAATTCAGTTAAGGCCCAATAGCAAGTAACTGAGAAGCCCAGAGTAACAGTAGCTTAAGTAAACCAGAAGTTGATTTCCCTCTCATATTTAAGAAGTCTGGAGGTTGTCCCACCAAGCCTGGTGCAGCCCTCCATGCTGGTAAGAAACCAAGTCTTCTCTCTTATTGCACTGCTACCTGTGGCTTCCATTCCCAAGGCCCAAAATAGCCACAGAGGCTCCAGCAATTATGTCTTCAGTTCAGGAAGAGGGAAGGATGAGGAGGGAGAAAAGAAAATACTCTCTCTGTCCAAGGGCTTTCTGATGAAATTACTGTTTATATAGACCATATTTGTCAGAGAAGGTTGGGAAATACGATGCCTATTCTTGGCAGCAACATGCCCGGCTAGGTATTAGGTTACAGGGATTTTTTTAGCCCCCTTTTTTTTGTTTTGGTGGCATGTACCCCTTTTAGTATCCCAGTGAAATCTATGGCTCCCTCATCAGAATGATGGTTTTAAGTGAATAAAATAAAATGCATTTGATTACAGGAGAATCAATTTATATTGAAATATGGTTCTACAGACACCATATTTCTGCAGTTCTGTAGACCCAGAGTTCTGTAGTTCTTGAGTTCTATAGACTCAGAGTTAAAAAATCACTTTTTATATAAAAAGAGAACAGTCGATCATTTTTCTATGATTCTTGATATAGAAAAACCCTTAAGAATGATTTTATTCATGCATCAACAATTGTTGAGTTCTTATTTTAAGCCTAACCCTGTGCCAAAGAGTATGATGAATGCAAGAGAAGATGTGGCCTCCCTTATTATTCTCTAATTTACTTAAATTCTCAATAAAACAGGGAGTACCCTTTGTATAAAGATGGATAGTAGTTATAGTTTGGAGCTGAAATGTCCCTAGAGGCTCATGTGTTAACAGCTTGATTGTTAGTTTGTGGCACTATTGGGAGGTACCGTGCCTTTAAGAGGCAGGGCCTAGAGGAAGGAAGTTAGGTTACTGGGGGCTATGCCCTTGAAAGGGCTGTTAGGATCTTGTCCTGACCCTTTTCTCTCCCTTTACTTCTGGTTGCTGTGAGGTTAGAAGCTTCTTTTGCCACATATTTTTGCCATTATGTACTGCCTCAACATAGATCCAAAAGCAATAGGGACAATCAATCATAGACTTAAACCTCCAAAATTGTGAGCAGAAATAAGCTTTTCTTATTTTTAAGTTGGTTATCTCAGGTATTTTGTTACAGTAATGAAAATTGACTACTGTATTTGTCATGTAGGCCAGGTCCAAAATACCAGAATTTAAGGGGTTCAAAATAAAGGAAAACTCATATGGAGTGGACTTGAAGAAAGTGAAGAAAGAAAAGTATAAGATGTATCCTGAGAGAAAAAAGAAGGGGCGTATTTAAGGGGGAAGGAGCAGGGGAATGTGGGGGAGAAGTGGAGAAGATGATGGCAGAAAGTTCCTAAGAGGTTCTAAAGAAAATGCTTTATGAAACGTGGTTGGCAAGTAGAGGGTGTTGGCTTGACTTCTTGACAATAAAGGAATGAAAAAGAGTTGAGAAATGTCTGTGTGTACACAGGTTGGTATGTAAAAATATTTCAAATGAACTTGAAGAATAAACTTCAGATTTCTTGTAGTGGTTGTTCTTGGGGAGATCGACAGGCTGATAGAGGGACTGAAGTTTTATCTGCAATATTTTATTTCTTTAAAAACAAAAAGAGTCTGGAGGCAAATATGACAAAAATCTTCACTCTCCGCAGGTTTTTGTTACGTTATTCTTTTTTCTTTTTAAACATTACACAAGATTAAAAGTGGTAGTTGTTCCTTTAATTTTTCAAATGCATTTTTATTCTGTTCTAAATATAATTTAACTTATAAGTTCCGCTTATATATATTCTAAAATTTTGTACTTACTCTGAGGAGGATGATCTCATCGTAGTCCACTGAAATGTGACACAACAGGACAGTGCTTTTCTTAAATTCAATCCTCGGTCTGCTCTGTCTTCTTGTCTCCTCCCCAACCAGCCATTATCTAGATTTGTCTCGGGACCAGCCCCTGCCCACCTCTTCCAAACATCTTCCAGCCCTTTTGATTTTTTTCCCACAAGGGAAATCTGTATACTATTACGCACTTTAGCATGTATGGTTTGCCTTTGATTTTAACTTGTTTTTCCAATAGAAATCAATTAAGCTCCTTGAAGGCCTGGACCTTATGTTCAGGGATGACAGGAAAAGCTTCCATCCCATACCCCCATTCCATTTCCACAGCAGACATCACTAATCAACCACCAACCACCTAATTTTTTCCCATGGATATGGTCTCAGAATCCTTAGCAGAACTCCTGGGGGCACTATCGCCATTGTACAGGTTTATCTGGGCATGCAGATAAAACCTGTTCCCATCCTTACCTATATTTCTTCAATAGCTTCTAAAGTACCCATGTAATTCTCAAGAATTTCAAAGTACCATGTAATTCCAAAGGAACCATTATCATCTTAGAAATCCAGAATTTATAAGAACTGTAAGCAAGTCATTTTGAAGAAGTCTCATCATTCATTTTAGTGATATGCTGATTCAATTGCTAGGAAGTGTGTTAGGGTTTGGATATGAGGTGTTCCTGAAGCTCACACATGAGACAATGCAAGAAAGTTCAGGGGGAAAATGATTGGGATGTGAAAGTCTTAACCCAATCAGTGATTAATTTCTGATGGGATTAACTGAGTGGTATCTAAAGGCAGGTGGGGTATGGCTGGAGGAGGTGGTTGATTGGGGGTATGGCTATGGGTTATATATTTTATATCTGGAGCTGTAGTCTCTCTGCTTCTTGGCCACCCAGATGTGAGCTGCTTCCCTGTACCACACTCTCCTGCCATAATGTTTAGCCTCACCTCAAGCCCTGAGGAATGGAGCCAGACTTCTGTGGACTGAGACCTCTGAAACCTGAGCTCTCAAGTAAATTTTTCCTCCCCTACAAACATTACAGTTGTGCTGGTCAGATCCTTTAGTCACAGCAGCGAAAAAGCTGACTCAAACAGCATCAAGGAAATCAGTTTAGATGGCAACTTAGAAAAATTGGAAGAGGATAGCAGTGCAGAAGATTACCATAATCCTAAATACTGCTCACCTGACTCCTGCTTGCAGGAAAGCTTGGCTCCAGGTTGCACGTGAGAAGTTCAAGTCCAAAGGCACTTCATCATTTCCATTGCTAAGTGGAAAGACAAGCTCTTCCAAAGCTCCCCCAGAACACTGGAGATGATAAGGGAATGGTCCCTTGGTGTACTTGGGAAATGATCACAGGTGGGAGCAGCTGGGAAGGAGGCCTCAAGAGTATGCCTTCAACTTCACTTACTATGCCCCTTCAGAGTCCTGCAGCCAACAAGCTGACCACCAAGCCTCCTCACAGTGGGGGTCAGGAGTGGGTTTTTCCACCTCCAGCATTTTCATGCTTTTTTCTCCCCAACTTTGAAGAATTCCTATAAATGAAATATAATCAATTTCATTTCCACAATCAGAAACTCAATGAAGAAAGCAAAAGATGAGAGAAAAGAAAGACTATTGGAGAGGAACAGCAATCTGGAGATCAAACCCAGGGCTTCACGCACACTAGGCAAGTGCTCTACCACTGAGCTACACCCCAGTCCTCCAATCTTTTATTCTTAAGGGGTGCTATTCCTCTACCTCTGGAACTGGGGAGACAGAGAAAAACAAAACATATTACTTTTTGCCAGTGGGAACTGGAAACTGAAAGCAAACATAAAACTTCTTCATCAAACTGCCTCCTATGGTAACTGATCCATTCATTCCTTCATTCATTTGCTCAACAATCATTTATGCCGTGGTTACAAAGGGATATAAGAGAACAAATACTTCTGCCTCCAGAAGTGTCCAGTTCTCCAGGGAGGGACAGACATTGTCAAATAAGCACACAGGGATGTTAAATTCCCAACCAAGCTGTTTTATAGGGGACAGGCTGCAAGGGCACCATAATGCTCTGTGACAGCCTGGGGTCGGGGGAGAGAGAACCTCATTGCCAGTCCTAGCTCTGGCTATCCCCATCATAGATGCATTGGCTTTGGGCTGTGATGGGGCCTCTTTCCAGCCTTTCCCAGACATCCTGCATCTCCTCCCCCTGCTCCTTCCAGGGCCCTGCTTTCTGTCCTCAGAAGCATGACAAATGATTGCTCCCTGTTGCTGTCCTCTCAACATTAAAGAACTCTGTCTTGCTCGCCCATCTCAGGGGACCTCACTGCCTAGGGTCCCCCTTATCCCACGGAGTCCCTTTGGTGCAAATTTTCAAAAAGTTTCTCGTCCAACTCCTGCCAAGGCATAATGGTTGGAGAGCCCAGCTTGGGTTGAAGTTCAGCCCCAATCTGCTCTCTTCTTTGACCTATAAGAGAACCACGTGCCTCTTGAGTAGGAATTGGCCTCTTTGGTGTCTTAGTTCCTAAAGTGATTAATTCCATGCTGGAGGGTCTGTTTGCACCCCTAGCACTGTCTTCTTGGGGATCAATAACCAACTGGTTCTGAGAAGCCTCTGCATTTGCTCCATGATCCTCTCAATGGCCTCCATTTTTCCCTAATGCAAATGAGAGGACTGGCTGGACACTTGGTCCTTCTGGAAAGCTGGGGAGGGAGGACAAATATGAGCCTATTCAGACCTTCAGGGGCTGAGGAGACACGTGATGGAGACAAGTGCTGGAGGAAAAGAAGAAGATAACAGGTCCTTTTTCCCTTGATCTTACAAATGAAGCAGAGTTCACCACCGGAAGTGAGAAGCAGTTGGGGCCCCCTGCTCTGTGGAGAGCACCTCTCCCAAGTGTGGCCCTTATCTTTTTGCAAGAGCCGCCTCCTTCCTGGGCCCCCAGCCACCTGTGGTTGACTGAGCTCTCAGATGAAGTTGGAACCAACCACACACCACTCACCCCGCATACCACAATAAGTCTTGGATTTTCCAGGGCAGACCTGATTTTGAATCTTTTGTCTCATTCTCTAAACATGATATATTTGCCCATGTGTTCCAGTTTGGGTCCCAAAACCTGATCAACTACAGACTGAGGGTCCTAAGTGGAAGATTCAAATAAAGGCCTTGCATATGCTGGTCCCTCACGGGCACCTGGGCTGCCCTCTCTGACCAGCAGCTGACCACTTACCTCTCTGCTGGATCTTGGTTCCCTTAGCTCTTAGCACAGGGCTATAAACCTGGGCCAGACCTTTCTAGTCTCCCAGGACTCTGACCCTCATGATAGGAGCCAGTTCCCTAGGGCCTCAGGGAGACCAGGACCCTCTTTGTCTAATTCATCAGGGGTTGGCTGGGGGCTTAAGATGGGGGAAGGTTTCAAGTTGAAGGGTCTGTGGTCAGGAGCACTCAGGTCAGATCAGGGCAGGAGCTGAGAGCAGGCTGAGTCAGGAGAAGCCCCTCCTATCTGGGTACCCTGTGTGGGTGTAGAGAAGCAGGAAGCAGAGTACCTCAGCAGGGTTTGGAGACACCCGAGCTGACAGTGATGCCTGCTGTCACTCACCAATCCTCCGAGGAGTCCATTTCCTCATCGGCAAAAAGGTCAATAAGTGGCCACCCAGCCCTGGCTCTTCATTAAGACCAACCACCCTGATAGGTTCTTGAGGGCAGTGACCCCACTGTGTACCTGTGACCCCCCCCACTACTGGGCCTGGGAGCCCTTCTGTCCCAAGGCCACCATCTGGGAGTTGGCAGGAGGGAGACACATGTAGGAGCCTCTAGGGCTGAGTGACAGCCAGGAAAAGAACAGAGCCAAGAGGCAGAAAGAAGGTGAGAGGAGAGGAGGTAGGGGCGTGAGGAGCAGCTGCAGACGCTGCAGGGACCCTGGTAAATGGAGTCACCTGCTGGGTAGAGTCACTAGGGTGGGATGCAGCGCAGCACCCGGGCTCAATGGGATCCTGAACATCACTCAGGTTCTCCTGGAGGTCTGATCACCTTGTCCTGGGTGTCCACTCCCCACGTGTCTTTACACCAGCCCTCCCTCTCTAACCAGGGGACACAGCATCGGTCTCCACCCCTGGAAAGTTAACAACTGGGCTCAGGGATTCATCCCAACCCACTTTACAGAGGAGAAAACAGGATCAGAGAAGTGAAGCCAGCTGCCCGAGGTTGTGGCTGGTGGAAGTGCTGGAAACCGGGTTCACTCTCAGATCTGCTCCATTCCAAAGCTTCCTTCCCATGGTGCCCAGGTTTTCCTGCCGAGGTCAACAAAACCTAGAATGTTCCAGCACACAGGGTGGGGCGAGTTCCAGACACAGCCTGGTTCTCATCAGGCAGATTCCTTTGAACCCGAGGTGCTGAGTGGAAAGATGCCAAACTGTCTCGGGAAGGGGTGGAGAGAGGCGAGATGCTGTCAAGATGAAAATGTCCCCTGCTGCGTCACCAGAAGAAAAGAAAACGTGCTCCTCTCATTTGTCTTCACAAAGGCTACACAGGAAGAGAGCAGTTTATGAAGGCACTGCATACTTTATAGCAAGGAAGCCGTGACAGAGACACTTAGCTCAGCTCTTGAGAAGAACCTTTGCAAAAGAAGAGGGGGGAGGTAGTCGGTAGGTTTATTTATTTATTTATTTTTTAAGAAATGTGTCCTGGTTTGAATCTGGAATGTCCCCCAAAGGCTCTTGTGTTAAAGGCTGTTCCTCAATGCAGCAATGTTCAGATGTGGGCTTTTAGGAAATGACTGGATCATAGGCTCTGACCTATAATCACCTTAATCCACTGATGGATTTATCATTTGAATGGATTATTGAGAGGTCCTGGGAACTGTAAGAGGTGGGACTTGGATAAGGGAGTGGGTCCTTGGAGTTGTGGCTTTGGGGACTATATTTTGTCCAGGTCTCTTCCTCTCTTTCTTTGCTTCCCAGTTCATCATGAGGTGAGAAGCTCTCTTCTACCATGACCTCTCGGCCATGAGGTTTCTGCCCCATCACAGGTGGATAATAATGGAGCCAGCTGAATATGAACTGAAATCTAGGAAGCCATGGACCACAATAAATCTTTCCTTTTTAAGCTGTTTATCTCAGGTATTTTGTCACAGCAATAGAAGACTGACTAACATAAAATGTGAAATGGGCTCAGGTGAGTGAGGGTGTATTTGGTGGATTTTGTTTTACTTGCAATCATACAGATTGCATATCCGAAGTGGTCAGTTCTGAGGACTAAGGAACTTGTGTAAACAGTGGGTACACAATAATTGCTTAGTGATCAAACATGCTGCCTGATTACTTACCAGGCTGCCACAGCTTGCAGGTGTACTAGAGTCACAAATAGTCAAACCCAAGGTCTGCTGGCCCAACAGCCCCCTTGAAGGCTACCAGTCCTGGAAAAGACTAGGCTCAGAATCAACTTCAAAATAGGTCCCAGCGGTGGCCAGTGAGGAAATAGATGAGCATTGTGGATCTTCAGAGGGTTCTAGCAACCCTATCTGTTTCTCCACATCCCCATTGGCTCCATTCTTGCCCATCCCTCCTGAACACTACAATGTAGGGGACCAGACTCAGTGGTTAGATGTCAAAGTGAGAAGCATGTCCATTCCCACTCATCTGTCAAAACTGAGCTCCACTGACACCTCCTTCAGGGAGACTTCCTTGATTCTCTGTCATTTTCCTCTGGGCAGTCATGCATCTGTTGGTGCTGGTATACGTCATGCTGGCTTGTGACAATCTGTGCACAGGTGTGCTGGGGTCACAAATAGTCAAATCCTTACAGATCCTCAAAGGGAAGAAATAAGTCTTTACCTGCATATTCTCAGTACTTAGTCAAGGGCCTGGCACATAATAGAGGCTCAATAAATGGTATTAAACAAATAAACAGAATGAAAAAAAAGAGGAAGGGCATTCTGGGAAATAAAAAATTTTCTTTTTCAGATTTGCCTCAGAAATATCTGTCCAGTCCTCATCCACAAATGGCAATTGAAGTCAGGGTTCTATTTTCTATCAATGACTAAATTTCTCCACTTCCTACTGTGTGGTGGGCCCTATGGCTGGAGGAAATTGGGGAGGATTTAGAAGAAGTTGGGAATACCATGTTGGAGGAGTGCGTGTGTGTGTCCTAACACATTTCCCAACTAAACATATGTCTCTGAACCTCCCACAGAAAGCTAACATGCCACAATCTGTCTCCCTGGAACTTGGTCACTTAGCAATTTCACCTTTCGGACCACAGCTAACCACTCAGGCGCACACCCTACTCAGGGGATCAGAGAGCTTGCTGTCTTGTCTGATATTGGAGCTCCAAGCCCAGGAACAGCCCTGGCAATTGGCAAGTACTCAATAAATATTTGTCAAGTGAGTAAATGAGGAAAAGACCTGAGGGCAGATGGTGTCACAAAATATCTACTGTCAATATCCTGAACTTTACTCACAGGAGAGCCCCTCCTGTTCTCACTCAAGCCATACTGACACTTGGTTTACAAACAGTTCTACCAGCCTTCCTTACCTTGTTCAATATCCACTGCAGACGAAAAACTAGATGAAAGGAAAAGAGTTTTTACTCTACCCATGAAAAACAGGACCCCTTAAGATTTAGGGATAAAACCTGTCAGGGGAGATAAGAGAGCCAAGCTAGCTCTTAGTCTTATGGGGTTAACAGTCACACCAGAGAATTAGGAATGAAGAAGTGAACCAGTCTTCAAGTCTCCAGGAGTAAGACAACAAGCCAGGAGATGGAGGCTGAGAGGTCAGCCTAACTTCTGAGATTATGTGGTCAGTAGAAATGCCAAGAAGCTGGAGCCAGACAAAGCAAAATCACTGAAGAATCCATGACACAGAATAATTGTCTGTCCCATTCTGAAAATAATATCAGAGACGTCTCAGTTGATGAGGGACAGACTCCAGTCGGTGAGGGCCAAAACCTGGGTAGAACAGTCCCAGAAGTAACCTGCAGTTGTCTTGACCTTAACAGCAGAGTAAATACACATGGATAGTGGAGATTTAAGATGGGAATGATGTATGATGAAGAGGAGTCAAGGCGGAGCTAAAACCCCACCTGTCCAAGCCGGGCACGGTGGTGTGCATGCCTGAAATCCCAGTGGCTCGAGAGGCTGAGGCAGGAGGATCATGAGTTCAAAGCCAGCCTCAGCAACTTAGTGAGGCCCTAAGTAACTCAGTGAGACCCTGTCTCTAAAAAAATACAAAATAGGGCTGGGGATGTGGCCCAGTGGTTAAGCACCCCTGGATTTACTTCCCAGTACCAAACACAACAACAACTACTACAAACCTCCCCCCGCCTTCCCCCCCAAAAAAACACCCACCTGTCCACATGATGGCATCAAGATTGGAAGTTCCTGCCCACCCAGAGATGCCATATAGGCTGACACCTGTGTGCTTGTTTAGGCCCAACGCTGTCAGTCAGTGCTGTTTTCCTTCTGATTCCAGAAGAAGCTCATAATAAAGCTTTGCCTGTGCTGCTTAAATCCTTCCTGGGTTTGGTTTTTGTTTCTACTGACTCTGGACCTGAGCTCCCAATCTCCATAACGGAGAGGCCCTGTAGAACCTAAGGAAAAGGCGCTACACTGCAGCTTTGACCTGAGAGTCCAGATGGGTGAGTCTGTGGGATGGGAAGGTGCTTGTGGTATAGGGTAGAAGGGAATAGCACTGTTCAGCTCAAGGGACTACAAAATGCCAACACCTGCCATCTTGGGAGGTCCCCTACAC
Organism: Marmota marmota marmota; assembly: GCF_001458135.2. Classification (NCBI taxonomy): domain Eukaryota; kingdom Metazoa; phylum Chordata; class Mammalia; order Rodentia; family Sciuridae; genus Marmota; species Marmota marmota. The sequence continues at coordinate 21,884,274 of NW_026000016.1, read as the reverse complement.
TCCGACACTTCATGCTCTGCATTGATTCCCTCCTTCAGCACTTCTGATCACACCTGGGCGGTTGCTGTGGAGGGCTTCCCCAGGGGAAGGATGGCATCGGTGTCCTTGGAACACCCATCCACTGATAACTATATAAAATCCAGCTGGTTGTCTCATGCCGTAGGCAGACTCCATCCTTTGGTGGAGAAGGACACATCTGTTGGAGCTTTCTTCCTAAAGATAAATACAGAGCTGGCTCTGATGGTCTACTGTGCCCTTTTTGACTTTAGAATCAGTCACTCTGTTCTCCACCCAGCAGGGACCGAGGGAAACCCACCTCAACAACTACCTCTCTTGTCTTAGATCTTCTTCCAGAATGATCCTGAGCCTTCCTACCTTCCTGGTCTCAGCCTTCCTCCCCTCGAATGGGGCAGGGGATGGGGAGACCCTGACAGTCTGGAAGGCCTTCGTCCTCTGCTGGTGTGGTTGTAGGATGCTGCCATAAAAGGAACCTTCAGGCCTCGGGAGGTACAGATGACATGCCAGCGGTCCCAAAACCAGGAGTGCAGGCCTTGACAACCAGTGATTGGTGGGAAAAGCCAGCTCATACAGCGCTCCTAAAAATTAAAAAAAAAAAAAAGTTCAGATTAGAACCTGGATTTCTGGCTCCTCTTGGAAACCAGAAGATCCTGGCAATAACGAGCTGAAGCAGCTCCTGCCAATTTTCAACAGACCGTGAACTCCTCACCCACCACGGTCCTGACCCTTGTCACTGGCTCACACCCAGCACCCACTGCTCACTGTGCCCATCCGACCTCGCAGGCATGTAGCATGTGAGCCAGGACTGTGCAGCCCACCCAGGGGCCAGCCTCTGGCCTCCCACGCAGGCATTCTTCCAGCACCCTGGGCTCATACAGCCTTCTCCCCCACCTCCTCCCCTGGTCTCTGAAATTGCACTGCCAAGTCCAAAATGACCTGCCCTCCAAATAGGAGTGGATAGAAAAGCCTTGTCCCACCTGGACACCAGAGCCTCATGGTCATTGAGTTGTAGGGCGTCCATAGCTGCACTGAAAAGACGATGAGGCCCAGAATTCCTGGGGAGAATGTCCAGGTGTCAGAGGAAATCATGATGAAGGAAGTCCAAGACTGGAGAGGAAGGAAGAAGAGGAGGAAACAGAGAGGAAAGGAGGAGAAACACTGGAGGTACACAGAGTGAAAAAAGAGAATCATCAGGTCGTTTGGCAAAGCTTAAAGAAGGCGTGGAGGAGCCCAGAGGTCGAACCACAGGGCCAGCTGCCAGGGGAGCTATTTGGGTAGCCACTTGGGCCCCAAGCTCTTCTCAAGGCTCCGCTGTTTCCATCTTGACATTCTTAATACATGTTGAACAAGGGCCTCGAGGAATTTTCCTTTTGCATTGGGCCCACAAACTATGTGGTCAGAATCTGCTCAGTGGAGACTGTTGTTTGGATCCAGACATCCAAGAAAGACAGCCAGAGTGGTGGGAGGTGGGGGATACGTCTCCAGTGTTACCAAAGTCAGAGGACTGCGATAGGGGCACCAGGTTTGGATGCTTTGAAAACTATGAAGCACCTAAGTGTCAGGGATTTTATGTATTGTTGGTTACTATGCCATGTATTGGAAAATTCATTCAAATATTTGTTGAACAACTAAATCTGCTGACCTGATTTAGGCACTGAGGATGCAGCAATGAACAAAGTCTCTATCCTCATGGAGCTTGAGTTCTAGTGGAAAAAACAGAAAGCCACTAAGAGAAAGTAAATATATGTATAAGCAAAAACTAACAAGAGCTTCCTGGCCACCCCCCGTAGAGCAGGCTTCTGTGTCTCCTTATCTTTCTGGGGGGATTAGCCTCTGCTCAAAAGGCAAGATAAGGAAACCGGGACAGGAGCCTACTCTAGGGGGGTGACCAGGGCCTCTGTACAGAGGTTACTTTTGAACAAAAGCTAATTATTATTTAATTATTAATAAACTACCATTTACTAAGTGTCTAGCAAATTCCAGGCAGTATGCTAATCACTTTTTGTAGCATATCCCATTTATTGTTTCAGTAACTTGCCCAGGTAGATATTGATTTGCACCAGCTAGAGATATGAAGGTTAAGCTGGTATGGGGTTTGGGAACCAGGTCTCTCTCCCTGCTGACAACAGCACAGGCTTCTCACCTGGGTTTATAACATGTGCTCAGGTCCAGGTTTTCCCCTCAGACTACAGGAAGGAACTCAGCTGCTCTTCTCAAGATCCAAAGAGAGGGCCTTGACCCTAGTGACTGGGAGGGGGGAGGGGATACCAGACTGAGAATGACTGACAGTCCCATGTCCATCAAAGGTGAACTGATGGGTCCCAGCCCTTCCATCTGGCACTTCTTGTTGAAAGGAGCAGCTGTTGGCCACCTGCTCTGCCTGGGGTTGCTGGGCCCTATCCCAAGATATCCCTGTAAGAATCCACGGGGGCTCCAAGATCATGAGCTGGGGTCTCTTGCTCATCCCCAACTGCTTAAGTGTCTCCTTCAGCCAGATAAGGCCTTGACCCCTCACCAGAGCCACCGCTGGAGTATTCTGGGAAAATATGATTTATGGCAAAATCTTGTTTCCTTCTGTTTTATGTATGACATTTCCCCTAAGAGGAGGGGAGTTGGAATAACTAGTGTCATTATTCTTTTCTTGCTTTTATTTTCCACCCCAGAACCATCTGTCATCAGAAAACAGTTTATTTTAAAATACTCAGGCTGAGTTCCACCTCCAGAGGATGCTGGACAGGGGACAGCGGTGACCTCTGGATGCCCCCATGAGGGGACTGGGAGATGGAAGAGGGAGTGAACTGTCAGCCCTGAGGCTACTCAGGAGGGACCTGAGAACATCTGCCCTGACAGTGAGAGCAGTCCCGCTGCTGGATGCACCAGGCCTGGGAGGGACAGAAGGGAATCTGGGTCCCCTCTGGCTCCCTCGCTGTGTTGGACTAAGGACACCCAGCTGGGTGGAAATACAGCTGAAGTTCTGTCATCATGGGCTGCAAATCTCATCTTTGACGCTGTGGGTGGGGAGCACATATAGTGAGAACTGGCACCAAAAAAATGTTCTAAATTCAGAGGTTTCCTCCTAAAGAGTAGAGGAAGGTCCCTTATGGGACCAGAAAGAAGAGGGCTGAGCTGATGACTACTCATTGCCAGATTTCAACCTGCTCATTGCTCTGTATGAAAGGGATTATATTAGGGACACTACACTGAGCTTGGTGCTGTAGACCCCAAAGGTACAGATGGGAATGAGAGAATGCATTGATTGTTGAATTACATTGCTAATGCCATGTCAGATATCCAGCACTGAAAGGGGGGTATGACACATTTGTGTTTCTGGGCTGACGTTAAGCTAAGGAATCTAAACTTTATTCTTCAATTTAAGCTTAGATGAACATTATCACAATTTTGTGGGGAGGGTACCAAGGATTGAACCCAGTGTTTTTTGTTTTTGGTTTTTTTTTTTTTTTTTTGGTGGTGCTGGGGATTGAACCCAGGGCCTTGTGCATGCAAGGCAAGCACTCTACCAACTGAGCTACATCCCCAGCCCCCCTGAACCCAGTGTTATTTAACCACTGAGCCACATCCATAGCCCTTTTTTATTTATTTATTTTTTAAATTTTGTGACAGGTTCTTGCTAAGTTGCTAAGGGCCTTGTTAAGTTGCTGAGGGTGGCTTTGAACTTGCAATCCTCCTGCCTCGGCCTCCCAAGCCACTGGAATTATAGGCAGGCATGCACACAATTTTCTAAGATATGTTTTCAGGCAACCCAGACAGGAAAGTTTAGTCTTAGCAACTGGAACTACACTGTCCTCTCACTATTATCTCTACCAGAAGGCCTGGGCTCCTGGCCTGGCTGGGAGCATGCCAATCAGAGCTTGATTTTATAACCAGTGGGGAGCCCACTGAGGGATTCAGGGGCAGAATCACATGGTCAGATTTATGTTTTTAGAAAGATGTGGGAAGTGGGTTCAAGGGGGAAACTAGCCTTAGGGACATAAATGAGGAGCCCATTGGAGTAACCCAAAGTAGGAGGAATGCTACTTACCCACATAGCTCCTAAGGAAATATGCAAAGAATACAGGCAGAGCAAGGGAGAGAAAATGCCTCTTTTGTACAGTTGCCATGTTGATTCACATCTCCTTATGTTTCCTTCCAAGTACAGGGCTTTGAATTAGAGCAATAACCTGGTCTCTCTCCACCCCACTGATTCCTCAGGGGGCACAGCAAACAGTCTGCTGGGCCATGCTTCAAGTTTTATGGGATCTGGCGTCTCCCAGTCTCCCCGTCCAGAGTTGACTGTTGGAGGAAGCCAACCTGCTCCCAGCATAAGCCCCATTCTCCAATATCAGCTTTACCTACACAAAGATGATAATCCATGTCCACATACCTTAGTGCTCTCCCTTTTTAAATCTTTTAACCAGGTCAGAAGTTGGTTGAGGAAAATAAGTTTGTCACTTATTATATCCCCTAAGAACATAATTGGGGGGGAGAGAAGGGAGGAGCCCAGGGGAGGCCTTTCCCATTAAGCTATATCCCAGGTCCTTTTTATTTATTTATTTATTTTATTTTGAGACAGGATCTCATTAAGTCGCTGAGGCTGGTCTCGAGCTGTGATCCTCCTGCCTCAGTCTCCAAAGTCACTGAGATTACAGGCATGTACCACTGCACCCCACCTAAGTACCTAAATTTAATATTAGTGTTTTGGCCCCAAATCCCAATCTCTATTAAACTGGGTCAAACCATGTACAGTATGTGTTTGGGCTGGTCTCAAGATTGATGCCTTATTAGACTCTAACTCCAACTTCCAAATTAAAAAGATAACTTTTTAAAAATATACTTATTTTTTAATTGTAGGTGGACACAATATGTTCATTTCAATTTGTTTTTTATGTGGTGCTGAGGTTCACAGGGCCTCACCTGTGCTAGCCACAACCCCAGCTAAAGAGATAACTTTAATGTGAATGAAAACTTCAGAGCAGCCTCATGCAAATATGTTGGTCTCATTAAATATCATGAATATGCTCAAGATGGTGCTCACAAAGAATCATGGCCCAGTCGGTGTCCAGGAAACTGACCCCTAAGACTGGGCCATCAGAACAACAAGCTTTCTGTTTAGGAAGACATAAGGGGAGGGAGAATCATTTGGGGGAGGAACACAGAGGGACTTGGGCCCACTGATGGGAAAGAGAACATGAGAAAGACATTATTTAAGAGGTAGAACCAGTTGGGTACAGTGGGCAGGTTTCACGTCTGGGAGGAGTCCTGAGCTCTCTGGCCTGGGAACCTGAGTGAATGGAGATGCCATTCACAAAAATGAAGCAGTTCCAAAGAAGGAGAGATTTGTCATGGCCAGGTAAAGGGTAAAGCCATTCAGCAAAGTTCTGGAGGCAGATATTGCTCATGCCTTCCAGGATGCTCTTTGTTTTCCAATGACCAGGAGCATCCTGAAGCTAACCAAATAGAAGTGATCAATAAAGTTGGGTTTATAGAAGCTATAAACAATTCAAAGCTTGATTTATTTGACAAATATTTAGTGAGCACCACTGTATGTCAGATACCGTGCTCAGGCCTGAGAGTACACACAGTGATTAACAAAGCAGATCTAGCTCTGTCCTCGGGAGTTCACTGGGGATTCTTCCATTTTGCTTTGTTTTTTGGTCCCTTCAGGGGCTGGGAGTAGAATAAGTCATTATCTCTTTCTAGGGACACTAGTCACTGCTGAGGGTTTATGTCTGTTGACTTTCTACTGCGACAGGCCTCAGGGAGGTGGGTAAGAATGTTCTGAAAGTCCAGGTGTAAAGATTTGCTATATTAACCAGAAAGAGAAATTCTAAGCAATGTCCTTTCTTTCTTCCTTTTGCTCAATTAAAAGTTTTTAAATACACACATATAAAGGAGTTGAAGATATAGCTCAGTGGTGGAGTGCTTGCCTAGCATGAGTAAGGCTCTGGTTTGATCCCCAGAACCACAAAAAAATTAAAATAAATAAAACATACACATCCATGTATGTCTCCATAGAGCAATGGCAATGAGGCTCAGCTCCTAGCAAGTGCTAAATAAATGTCACATTATCAATTTCCTTATCCCACCCAGGCTCAAGAATCAGACAGGCCCCTATGACTGCATGGAAGGATCTCATTTAGGAATTCTTTTTGTTGGGGGGGGGGCGGAAAGCCCCTCACCACACTTACCAATAAAAGCTTGAATGGCTGCAGCAGGACTCCTCCCCTGCCTGGTCCTGGAATACATGGGGGTTGGCCTAGTTCAGTGGTTCCCTGCCCAGCTGTGCATCAAAATTCACCTGGGGAGCTTTGAAAAATACAGGTGCTGGGCCCCACATCTGGAGATCCTGATTTACCAACTCTGGTGCATGTGAAACCCAGATGAACCAGGGCAATACCCCAGGCAACCCCCCTGGGTGATGTGGGCTTGTGACAGTCAAGATGCAGCAGTGGCTTTCAGCAGGGGCATCAGGATGGCTGTGGGGCTTTCCATCTTGGAGAGGGCCCAGTGGGCAGTCAAGCGCCTGAGAGAGAACAAGAGTACATAACAGGAAGCACCCGCTTCCTCCTTCTGGGGTCTGAGGAAACAAGTCAGACCCGCCCACAGGGATGTTCCTGAGACCTGTGCTCCCTCCTCAAGAGGCTCCCTGTGTCAGATCCACCTGTCTGGGTGAAAGGTTCTAGAGCTGGAAATTCCTTTGGTTTGGAGCCTTTGAAGAAAGGTCATTGCTAAGTTTTAGGACAGTAGTCACTCCAAAGGTGTGACTTCTAAGGTTTTCTCCTCCCTGCTGGCTGACCACAACTTAGCCTGGAAGCCAGGTGCTTCCTTCAGCTTCCCAGGGAGGCACCTTTTGTCTTTTATACAGACTCTTTCTGGCGCTCTGGATTCACTGTCCCCTCACAGCCTGGCTAAAAGGGTTAGATCCTTTACATTATTCCAGGAAGCCCTAGTCATCCAAGTCCCTCTACTGGCCCTATGCCACCATAGGGCTCTGAGCTACCTCTGTGGAGGGAAAGAGAGATTCTGGGGGGTGTGGAGTGTGTGCTGACTGAGCAACAGGCTAATGGGGCGCCTGTCAACTTCCTTGCATGGTCAAAGGCTGACACCCTCCTTGAACAAGGCAGTGGCAGGCTGTCAAAGCCAGCAGCAAGCAGGAGACTCACCCTGACTTTTCAGATAATGAAAGCAAGGAAGCTCCCAGGTAAGGGCTGAGATGCATTCCGAGGCCCTTGGTGGTTGCTGGGAACCGTCCTACTCAAGCCTGGGTGGTTCCAGAAAATAAAGAACCACAATAGAGATATTTCATGAGAATCCAAACACAGGAAGAACTGTAAAGCCCAGCTTCAAAGGAACAGTAATCCATTCAAAACCTCTCTCTCTCCCACTCTGCAGAAGCCTCAGCTCTGTTGTCTTTGTGACCAGCTTGCTTTACACATACTGTCCACCACCTCTTAACTCTGGTATTGCCTTGAAACAGGTATCTTTTGATACCTGTTTATCTATTCTGAATTAACCAAAAAAATCCCATCAGCATTTGTCAGGTTGCAGCTCCATCAACACCAAAGGTCAGGTAACCTCAGGTTAGACACCTACCTGGTCCGACCCCTGGATCCATTTAGGAGGAATTATGGGGACTCATATCCTTAGCAGGCATGATGGCAATGATTGACATCTGTCAAAACCTCTCTGCCACCTGCCCCGTGTTGGGTGTTTGTGCAAGATGGGGACCAAGGAAGGGAATACACTAAGTACTCAAAATTCTTATCAGGAACATTCTCACCAGGTGACCTCAGACTTTTTAAGGTAGATTCCCAGTGCTAGCAACATGACTGGCACGAGGATCTAGTTGTACGGTCGCCAGGAGCTGCCAGGGCATGTGAGTGACTGCTGAAAGGGAGCACAGAATGCAGAGGATCGTTGCCCCATTACTGTTTTCTTGCCCTTGAACTTCTCCTCAGTGCTGCCAGCTGGGGCTTCTACTGGGTGCAGTTGGTCCAGTAGCAGCAGCTTTGTCTGCAGGGTCTCATGCTTGGCAGGGGTGCTGCCGTCCCTGGAATGCAACCTAGGTCCAGTCTGCATGCAGGGAGGCCCCCAAGTGCTACTGGACTTGGATGTAATACTGTCTCGGAGGGAGACATGAGAAGGAGTGTGAAATGATTCTGAAATTCCTGATTTTCTGTGGTATGATGGGAGTGTTCCACTGAGCCTCCTCTGATTGCCTTGGCCGCACTCTCTGGTCAATTTTACTTCTTCAGGTCATTTTTGAAGGGCCCTTGGCCAAAGGAGCTCAGAGGGATCATGAGGCTGAACTAACAAAGGCTGTCCAGGAGGCAGGGGCTGAGCTCTCTCTTGCTTACACAAATGGAAAAACTGGGAGGTCATTTGACTCTGACAAAATATCCCTCTGAGAAGCCTGCTGATCTCCAGCTAACCACTAAAGACCAGAGAATGCATTCCAAGCCGGCTTTAGCAGTCGCCACAGAAATTGCCTAGTAACGGGGGAGCAGCCCAATTGTGCCATTCTGCTGAACACCACACATTTGAATAGTTCCCTGAGTAGCTGAACAGGAGATGACCTTGAGCCACTTTGCTTGTGATTTCAGGTGCCTTTAAGATAAAACCCATGCAAAGTAGAGGATGCTAAAAATTCAGAATGCAGTGAGGTCAACTGCAAGGAGATTTGTTCCTATCAACTGACCTCGTCCCTCCTCAGGTGGCACAGGATCACTGGGCCCCCTGGGAAAGGCCAGCACAGCTATGCAGGTGGTCATTGAAATGCTGTACTAACTTAAGGGAGAAAGAGGGCACAGGCCTCAGGATGTGGGTTTTTCTCTCTTTACCTTCTGGGCATCTCAGAGACTCCGGCCAGTGGCAGGAGCCACAGTGCTCCATCCCTCCAAGTATCAGGCCTGAACTGTCCCCACAAGCAACCCGAGACAGGCTGCTCCCCAGCCTCCGAAGCTTCCATTGGAATCAACTTAAGCCACTAGAAGACTGAAACTTTCCTGAACCTCATTGAGATAAATATACTAATCATAAATGATGACCGCAGGACATTTGAATGGGACAGATTCACCACAATTTATGTCACCATTTCCTTAGTTTGCTCCTGTTTCTTGAATTTTCACTATAAATGTCCCCTTAGTAAATAGTAGAGGCACACAATGTCTTTGCCTCAAAAAGGAATTTACAAAGTCAAAAGAACTAGGTCAAAGAAGTTAAGTATTTTTATGACTTGTGCCAAGTTACTTTCCAAAGTATCTGTACCATTTTATAATGTCATCATCAAGCTAGGAGGAGTACCAGTTTCACCCTGGCTCCAATGGACATTATTATTTTTCAGATATTTTTTTAATTCCAATGAGATGGGGTACATCCAGGGTGGAATAACTGGCCATAGACTATTTTTCTAATTCAGCAGTTAAAAATGTACTACCTTATCCAAGTTTCAAGTTCTAATACTTGGATTACTTGTCAAATCAAATATATTCCCATGTTTATTGATTGTATTTTCCCTTTTCTAAATTATCATTTCCTATCTTCTACAGTTGGAGGGTGTCCCCAGAGGGCTCCTGTGTAGGGAGGGTTGGTTCAGTGCGGAGTTTCTGAGAAGCAGAGGGACTTTAAGGTGTGGGGCCTAGTGAGAGATCGTTAGGTCTTTGGGGTTATGCCCTTGGAAAGGTTTAAGGTAGCTCTCATGGGACCCCTGAACTCTGATAAGATGAGTTACTATAAAAGTAAGTCTAACCCCTGAATCCCTATATGGCTTCCTGTTTTGAGGCAAGATCTCTTCCTCCCACTCATACTTCTGCCCATACCGTCCACTATGGGGACCTCACCTGAGGCCAAACCAATGGGGATGTCTGACCTTGAACTTTGCTTTTCCAAAATTTCAACCTAAATAAAGCTCTTTTCTTTATAAAGTTAACTTTCCTCCGATATTCCATTCTAGTAATGAAAACCAGACTAATACACTATCCTTTGCCCAGAATGTTTTTGGTGTAAATATATCTAATATCATGCTTTGTGATACTTGCTCTGCATATGCTATAAGTTGCAAATCTGCTGTTTGCCTTACAACTTCACTTGAATGAATGGGTCATTCAAATGTAACAGGTCAAGATGGAACCCCTATACTTCTTGCACTTTCCCTGGTCTTCCCAATCTTATTTCATCACAATACAGTACACCCTAGACCCAAACCCATTGACCCTTCTTGATTCCTCTTTTCCCCAGGACCACATATCTCATCAACAGTCTTCCTCCTCTACTTTTCCCCAGCCCAATCTGTGTCCAGTCACTGTCTATCATATAGCCTTGTTTTCTTCTTCTTGGCTCCTGCTACAAACAGGACTTTTCTGGTTTATGCATTCATTTACTTCTTTATGGTTTGTATCCTGTCTAGACTCTGGAGTCTAGTATGCAAGCTCATGAGGGCAGGGCCCAATGTCTGTAGTAGCAGCATAATGGAGGCTCAATAATTACATTGGATGAATGATTGCATGAACTTTGCCCTTTTAACCTGTCTAAATTTGTATGAAGGAGACCAGAGGGCACCAAGGGCAAGTGCTGGATTTGGGAAATAGGTGGTTCTAGGTTGTGCTGGGGCTCCACCACTTCCTCCAGACTCCAGACAAGTTACTTAACATCCCTATGCCCCAGTTTACTCATATTTTAAAAAATGAGAATAGGGTCATGGATGTAGCTCAGTGGTGCAGACAAGCATGTGTGAGGCCTCAATCCCCAGCACTGGAAGAGAATCATGAAACCATCTTCATAGGTTTGGAAGATGCATTAGGTAACATGGGCAAAGTGCTTAAAAATAGAGACCAATTGTGATAATACTCAATAAATGTCAGACCCATTCTGTTGGGAACTTACTTTAGTGTCATAAACAAAGTGAACTTCTAAATGGTCTAGGTACCATTTGTTAACTAATCTTTCCTATTTGTTATGCTTTTTTTATCATACATATGATTTTTAATATAAAAGGATTTTTCTGGCTTTCTAGTCCCTCTTGGGTTGGGACTACACTTGACACTGAGTGGGTCAGACACTCACCCTTGCCTGGCTCATAGAAGATTCTCTTATTCTCCACTTGCAGCTTCAGAACTGTGATGTCTGTTTGCCAAGTGCATTTGCTCTGGGCCCAGTCCCTCAAAAGAGTATGCACTCTTTTGCCCTTGGGTTCCTTGAGATGCCAGTAATACATCCTGATACAAATGTCCCCTTTTCATTTGCGCCAACTTAAACAGGTTTCTTTATCTTGTGACTAAAAGAATCCAAAGGTAAACTTCACCTTTATAATGACCCAAAGAATATCCCCCACCGACAAGGCCACGTTCTTACATGCCAGAGAGAGTAGTGTGCTGTCCCCAACATATCATCCAAAAATATCCACCAACAAGGTCAGCAGAACCCAGGAAGTCCTTCTAGATCATCTGTGTGGTGTCTACCACTGCCCCCATGACTGTGCTTACAGATTCAGACAGATCCCAGAAGCCAGGCTGTCCCTGACTCGTTCAAGATTCTACGACCTCAGCAGACTGTGATAAGACCAAAAAAATAATAATGTTCATGGAAGTCCTTGAAAAATAAACATGAACATTTGTTATTATTTATTTTTCCATTCCAAAAAGGATGTGGAGAACCATACAAGTTAGATATGAGGGATAAAATTTGAAACAGTTTTGTATCTGAGGCTCTGTGTCTTGCGGTTATCAGGAATATCATTTCTCATATAACAAAAATACCAAGTGTAGAGACAGCTTTGCAACTGCCCTGACCATGGGTTATACCCCACCGCTTATTTGTCTTAAGAATCCTTCATGGTGGCTTGGTTTTGCAGAGTGAGGTTGGTGTTGGCTTGGTGGGGAGGGGGTGTCTTCCATTTGGCCCTCTCTTTCAGTCCAGAGGTCTAGAAGGGGAAGCCTATTAAAGCAAGTGTGTTCTGGGTTCTAGTTTAGATTAGGTAAGAAGGCAAGAGGGCTGACAGAAGGGAAAAAGAAGAGCTGACAAGACTGAAGGAGAAGAGAACTTGTGACTTCCCTCCCCCAGGCAGAGGGAAAAGTGACTCAGCCGGATGGATGGAGGGAGGTTCCATCAAAGCAGGAAAACCCGAGGAGCTTGCGCATTTCCCATCAGCCCTGCGCCTGCTGGGATCTCCTGGCTGGCAAGGACTCAGTACACTCACCTGGTGTCCCCAGCACAGGACACCCTGGGGCCTTTTTCCTACCCAGTCAGATGCCAGGGGGTGTGGCTGTCTCCCAGAGCTAAGAACAAAAGTCACTTCACCTTTCATTGGTGCAGCGATTAAAGCATTCCAGGACGTTAGCACACTGCTAAGAGATCTTGCATAAGCCCCTGGCGCGGAGTCCTCTGGATTGATTCAGTCAGACTCAAACCATTTAGAAAGTGAAAACTCTGACACCTGATTTGTGCTGCTCCACATTTACTCCTGTTCTGTCCTTACCCCTTCCTTGTTTCTCTCACATATCCAGAGTTCCCCTTATAAAAAGATTCATGGGGTTGTCACATTCCCGACCCCTTCTCCCTTTCTCTGTTTTCTGGGGGTGACTCCAGGGAAATCTACCTCAATTTGCATGCAGAGGGAAAATGAAGACCCTGCACATATGCTAGGACCACTGCAAATGTTAAAAAAAAAATTAAGCTGGGGGTGCAGAACTTCTGGTCAAGATCTAAGACATTCCTCATGTCCCCATCCTCCTTCCTCTCGGGGTCTCACCAAGTTCAGGAGAAATGGAAATGTTCTTGTTACCATATCCAATTCAAAACAGCCTCTGCTAGCAGCAAAGTGCCTGTATTTATCAGGAAATGCTGGTGCCCTTTTTTTTCCCACCTGGTTATTCAAACATTTAGAGCAACGATTTACATATACCCATTAGGAGTCCTCCTTAATGCAAATAAGTTGCCCTCAGAGGGGATCATTTTTCCATGACCTGGAGATTTGATTGAAAATGACCAAGTCTTCCAGGAAAGAAAGGCAAGCGATTAGTTTATGTGGATGTCCCTGGCTCACCCTACCTTATAGTTAAATGTTAGGTGGAGGTCAAGTCTACCATGGGCCAAGTAATTCATTTCCAAGTTAAATTTCTATGGCTTTCCCTGGTCAGAAGAGCATGCTCGGATGATTCAGGAATTGTTAAAGTATGTTGTCCTTGCCTGGCAGGCACCTCACCACCAATTTTGGATTCCCTACATCTAGTGGGCCTGTGGGATACCCAGATGACTCAGGCAGAAATTGATTGATTTAACACTTTTTATGAGTAGCTATTGCATGCCATGGACCATGGCAGGCTTTGATGGTGGAAATTCCTAAATCATTTCTCATCTGGATCTTTCTAAGGAGATTTGACTCTAAGAAACTCTTAACCTCCTAAGGCATCCCAGGTCTCATTAGAGTCTCAGATTCTTGAGCTATGACTCCTCCCATCTGTGTGACTCACCCTTTGAAAGACAAAAAGAGAAAGAGAATCTGGGGCTCCTTTCCTCCTTGTCCCATCCCCCACATTGAGTTAACCCCTGAAGAAAGCTTTCCTGGCTGTGACTGCACACAGTTCTGGTTCCTTTGTCATGAACAGACTTAGCAACCTGCATCTGGGAATTCACAAGGAGGCAGACAGTGCTTCCCAGTGTTATGGAGGCTGCGTGTCTTTCCGTTTACCGATGCTTTTTCAAGTGTTTCTATGTGGATGTCACTCTGTGATTTGTCAATGTTTGCTATCTATCATTACATAATTAATTATCCCAAAACTTAGGAGCCTAGAACAAGGATTTATTATTTCTCACAATTCTGTGGATTGGTTGGGCCTGGCTGGGCAATTGTTCTGCTCTTTGTTGAATTGGCTGAGGTCACACATGTGGCTACACTTGAGGTCATGAGAGTGTGGCTAGGGTTAGAATGCCCAAGATGTCTTCCCTTAGATCTGACACCTTCTCTGGAGTGGCTAGAAAGGCAGAAAACAATTCCATTCTTCTCATCATTCCATACTCTGGCTTGAGCTCATTGACATGGTGGCTGAATTCCAGGAGGCCCAAAGATATTACCAAGTCTTGCAAGGCAGACTCCTGGACCCACACTTGCTACAAATTGTTTTGGTTAAACCAAGTCACAAGGTCATTGCTGGTTCAAGGGAAGAAAGAAGAGATAGACTCCATCTCTTGAAGTGGGGAGTGGCATGTGGTCATAGGGAAGAAAACAATTGTTGGCATCATCTATGAAAACAACTGACCACACCAATGAAAGAAAGTCAGGAAAGGAATAAATTCTGTGTGGCTCAGGTAACACACATGTTGCTACTTTTTTTTTTTTTAGTTGTAGATGGACACAATACCTTTATTTTATTTATTTATTTTTATGTGGTGCTGAGGATCAAACCCAGTGCCTCACACATGCCAGGCAAGTGCTCTACCACTGAGCCACAACCCCAGCCCAAGTTGGTACTTTTTGATGTTAAAATTGTCCCATGTGGCTGAGTGTGGAGGAATATGCCTGAAATCCCAGCTACTACTACTTGGGAAGCTGAGGATTACAAGTTGAAGGTCAGCCTCGGCAACTTTGTGAGATCATTTCTCAAAATAAAATAAAAAGAGCTGAAGATGTAATTCAGGGATAGAGTGCTTGCCTAGCTTGCCTAGCACGCACTTGGCCTGGTTTTGATCCCCAATACTACACACACATATACGCACAATTGTCCCATGTAGACCTCTTAATCATGTAATTGATTGCACTCTATTCTTATTACAACTTAAACCCATCAAAACAAATCTATAATGATTAAAAGCAAATCAATATTGCTTGGAGCTGAGGAGCACGGAGGGGAATTGATAGCTAAGAGACATGAGGAAATTTTGGGGCGTGATGGAAACATTCTGGCTTAAAATATGGTGGTGGGCCGGTCACAGTGGTGCATACCAATAATCCCAGCAACTCATGAGACTAAGGCAGGAGGATCACCATTCAAAGTCAGCCTCAGCAGCTTAGCAAGGCCCTCAGCAACTTTGTGAGATCTTGTCTTAAAATAAAAAATAAAAAGGGCTGGGGATGTGGCTAAGTGGTTAAGCACCTTGGTTCAATATCCAGTACCCAAAACAGAAAAATAAGACAAGAAATAAGGTGGTGGTTATGCAGATGTATACACTTGTTAAAAATCACTGAACTGTATACTTAAAACAGTGCATTTTATGGTACGCAAATGCTACCTCAGTGGAGTTGATTTTAAAATATTAAAACCTTCATACTATAAATGTTCAGAAAGGCTAATTTGAAACGTGGTTAAATAAAACCAGTGTCAGGGTATGCTATATTTACAAACAATAGCAAATTCCTTCGGGGAGGGAAAGGAAACAAAGAACTAAAGGGGATGTTTTGTTAGTTCCAAAGCAGGATGTGAGTGAACGTGACCATGTCCTCCTACTGCGATTGCATTTAGAACCATTTGTATCATTTTCAGAGTGTCCAGGAGGTGACTCTTGGTATTTTATGGACCATTGAAAGAGTGCCTGATTTCTTGGGTACAGGAAAGGCTGGAATTGCCTCAGCAGACATGAACAACAAACTGTATTTGCCTGGAGCTGAGGTTGGGGAGGGGTATTAATAGCTAATCGTGTTAGGCCATCTTGGAATTACACTGATACCAGCACTGGAAAAAACTAATGTTCAGTGACCTTTACAGATCATTGCAGGGATTTCCTAGCTTTAAGAGTCAAGATCCTGCAAAACAGCATTTGATATTTTTGTCAAGCTCAAGTAGTTGCATTCCCATGGGTTAAATGCATGTGTAATGTTATCCTACTGTGATTATCAAGGTGAGAACTTCTTTGCAAAGTTTGTGCTTTTCTGTAGCCAAAGGGACTCTAGGTATAGCAACACTGACAGGTAAAGGACACCCATGCTGGAAAAGCAATGCGTCTGCCCTGGGAATGGGACAGGATAGGAATGGGATGGGATAGGAATGGGACGGGATAGGGATGCTCCCCCATGAGGGAACTAGTAGCCATGAGGATGAGGGGGCATCACCTGGGGAGCCCTTGGTTGTGATGGACAGGCTCTGTGTCCTGTGTTCACTATGTATACCAAGCAATTAGACCTGAAGCTGGAGATCTTTTCTTTTTAATTATTTTATTTTATTTATTCTGATTTGTTATAAAATGACAGCAAAATGCAATTCAATTCATACTACACAAATAGAGCACAACTTTTCATGTCACTGGTTGTACACAGTAGAGTCACACCATTTGTGTTTTCATACATGTCCTTAGGGTAATGATGTCTGTCTCATTCCACTGTCTTTCCTACCCCCATGTTCTTTCCTTTCCCCTCCCTCCTCTTGGCCCTATCTAAAGTTCATCCTCCCATGCTCCCCCCCGCTGCCCATCCCCATTATGAATCAGGAGATCTTTATTAAGGATTCTTCTTTAAATAATGCACTTGAGAACACAGAGTTAAGCAGAAATTACTGCATGGATAAAACTCACTGCATGTGCAACAACCATGATTTGATTTATTGCAGCCATATCATCAAAGCACCATTAACACGAACCACTGGATTTGTATTGCCCCGGATAATAATCTTAATTTCTATCAGAATTCCATTGAACTTTAAATTAATAAGGTCAGGCCTGGGGCAAGTCCTCTCTGGGGCTAAACTTCCTAGAGTAACAGATAAAGGACACATACCCTCAAGGAAGGGAAAATGGGCCCATGACATGACAATCTTCCAGATTTCCTCCTGATAGGCTCCTTGCAAGCAGTTTTTCCCTGACTGTAATTACCTCCTCAGTTGGTGTTGATATTCCTCCCTCCATAAATAATATGACTACTGAAACTCATTTTGGGAAATTATTCTACTGAAGAAATGTTTAAAAAGGATCTGATTAAATACTATGTTGATTATCATTAAATTGTGAACTATTGACAAAGTCTTAATTTTACCTTATTGAGGACTTTTTTTAGATATTTTTTAGTGTCCATGGACCTTTATTTTATTTTTTTATATTTACTTTTTAGTTGTAGTTGGACACAATACCTTTATTTCATTTATTTATTTTTATGTGGTGCCAAGGATCAAACCCAGGGCCTCGCATGTGCTAGGTGAGCACTCTGCTGCTGGACTACAACCCCAGCCCTGAGATCTTTATTTTTATTTATTTATTTATTTGTTTGTTTATACGCTGTGCTGAAAATTGAACCCAGTGCCTCACATGTGCTAGACAAGTGTTCTACCACTGAGCCACACCCTCAACCCCTTCTTTTCTTTTTATTTATTTATTTTTAAATATTTATTGTTAGTTGTAGTTGGACACAATACCTTTATTTTATTTATTTATTATTATGTAGTGCTGAGGATCGAACCCAGGGCCTCGCACATGCTAGGTGAACGCTCTACTGCTGAGCTACAACCCCAGCCCCTCAACCCCTTCTTAAAGACTTTTGAGCTGTAATATAAGCTCAAATAATATAATATAATATAACGTCAAAGAAATAAAAGTGACTAAATAGAGCTTGGCACTTGCCTAGCATGCATTGAGCCCTTGATTCAATCCGCAACAACATCCCTACACACACACTCACACACACACACACACACACACACACAAATCTAAGGGGAGATTTCAGGCAATGATAATCAGAAAACCTCTCCAAAATATTGTGGAAAGAAAGTCTTCCTAGCTCTAGGCTTCTTCAGATAGAGCCATGTGTAAGACTTCTCTACCTTACTGTTTTCTAATAAGATCCAAGAAAATTTATCAACAGCATCCCCTGGAGGGTGTAGGAAGGCTTAGAGACAAGCATTGATTTTATGGTAGTTCCAATTCTTACACATTCCTGAGATCCCATTAGCAATTGGGTTCCCTTTCTTTTATGCTCCTTATTAATCCTCAAAAGAGAATCTTAATTCTCTATATACCAATGAATTTCCTCGTTCTGAGTCTTAAAAATTTCCTTCAAAATAAAGGCACAGGATAAAAATCTCCTTTAGAGACATTTCCACAATGCTTCTGGTTTCCAAAGTGCTTATAAACTGTCAAGTGACTCAGAAATCCCAAGGACGAATCCTGATAGAGTCCAGAAGGAAAAGATGACTTCAGCCAAGGCTGACCCAAGGAAGAAGGCCACATCTGTCATCTCCCTGACAGTGTTCCAGGCTGAACATGAGCTCCTAGAAGTGGGATGTGTGTCAAGGCTTGGCTCACAGCTGGATGCTCATCCCTGAGTGCTCTTGGCCCAGATTCCTGAGGAATAGGGGAGGGGAGAGAAGGTCCGGAGACTTTAGACACCTCTCCCCAAACCAAAATTCAAACCTGCTACCCTTAGGGAAAATTGATTCTGAAAGATGTTTCTAGCACCCTTCTTACCCGCATCCAACAGAGGAAACTGCAGGGCATCCCTCATGTCCCTCAGATGAGCCCTTCTGCAATCCACCTGGAAACCCAGTTGTCACCTATTCCTGACATATTATCTGGACATGATCCCTCTCTGTGGCCACTCAAGGCTTAATGAAGACAAGCTGTTCTGTGGTTGCCTCGATGCTCTGCAGCTGTAGCAGAGATCTAATGTGCACTTTGGCTTCTATTTCCTAATCTTATGAATGATTCTGCCTGGCGGGAAGGGTGAAATGCTTCATCCTCCAGTGCCAGAATAGACAGGCTACCGCTTTGCCACAGGGTGATGGATCAATCAGAGTTTTTGACTGCAAATGAAAGAATCCTCAGTCTGAGATGAAGCAGCAAACCAATTTATTGAAGAGTGTTTTGTGGTTCACAGAATTCCCAGGAAGGCCAGAAAATCAGGCCCAGAGGCTCTACAGCCTGCAATGACACCCAAATCCTCTTCCCACTACTGCTGAGTGCAGGTGCTGCTGGTACTTTGGATATTGAGATGGGCACAGTGCCAGGCCCTCTGTCCCCGAGATCTCAAAGATTGCTCAACTGAGCCTCCAGAAGAGGATTCCTCCAGAGGCTGGCTCATGAAAGGGCCTGTGATGAGTAGGAACCCAGGTCACATGCTTGTGCCCTAGCTGCAAGACATCCTGGGGAAATGTAGTTTTGGCCTCAAAGTCTCTAAAAATAGGAAAGATATTTATTCAACAGATGCTAAGCAGCCACAAGTATGACATGTGACACTTACCACAAGTATGGCATGGCCCCCCATTTTCATCACTATGGCCTGAAAAATAAGCATATGCAGTCACCCCTCAGAATCCTAGGAGCCCCTTCAGATCTGCAGATGTCCAACTCCCTTGTACAAAATGGCATGATATTAGCTGGGCACAGTGGCACACACCTGTAATCCCAGCGGCTCGGGAGGCTGAGGCAGGAAGATCACGAATTCAAAGCCAGCCTCAGCAAAAGTGAAGTGCTAAGCAACTCAGTGAGACCCTGTCTCTAAATAAAGTACAAAATAGAGGTGGGGACGTGGCTCAGTGGTCGAGTGCCCCTGAGTTCAATCCCCAGTACCAAAAAAAAAGCATGATATTTGCATATTACCTATACCCTTGTATACTTTGAATCATCTCTGGATTACTAGATTACTTGTAATTACTAATACAAAGTAAATACTATGTCAGAAATTATAATATTGTATTATTTAGGGAACAATGACAAGGAAAATAAAGTCTATACATGTTCAGGACAGATACAATTTTTTTTTTCAAATATTTTTGATCTGCCGTTGTTTGATAAGCAGATAGGGAACCCACAGATATGGAGGGGCCAACTGTCTTGTGTGAGTGTGTGTGTGTGTGTGTGTGTGTGCATATTTTTCAAATCTGCCATGTGTTGCCTTTTGAAAAGGTGAGAGAGTACAGTAGGTGTATGTATGTGGCTGCTGTAACAATAACACCAAGCTAGCTGTAAAATAATACCAAACTATTCTCTTGAAGTTCTGGTGCTCAGAATTGTGAAGTCAGGCTTAACAGAGCTAAAATCGAGATGCCAACAGGCTGACATTCCTTCTGGAGACTCTAGAAAAGAACACGTTTCCTTGTCCTTCCCACTTTCTAGAAATCACCTGCCTCTCAGGGCTCAGGGCTCCTTTCTTGCATGGCCCTTTCTTGCTTGTCGTCACATCTCCTATTACTTTCTCCCATTCTCCTATCTTGCTTTTATAAGGACCCAGATAATCTAGGATGATCTCCTCACCTCAAGGTCATTAACTCCATCACATCCACATAGTTCCTTTTGCACATCAGGTAATGTAGCCACGGGCCCTGTGGATTTAGGATAGAAACATTTGGGGCCATTACTTGGCCTGCTGCTGTATGTCTCTAAGGAAGGCCAGCTGGCTGTCTGCACAAAGGCCTCTGGGAGCAGAGTAGATTTCCCCTGGTGACTTGACCATGGTCCACACTCCTGTCTCCATGCTGCCAGACTTGGAGATCTCGGCTCAGCTCCATCAGACACTCAGTGACATTTGAATAAACTAGAACAACAATTCATTCATTTTTATTTATTTTTTAAGGGACACTGTTCTTTTGTAGAAGGACCTTTTGAGTCTGAAGCACTGTGTGATCAAATTAACCACCAGAAGACTGTTTGGTGAGCATGAACTCAAACACAGGAACTCAAGCACTGTGGTGACTTAGAAACCCAAAGGGTGTTTCTAAGGGTCACAGAGAGGGTAGCGAGTGACCCCAGCTGACAACAGAGCTCACTTCCACTAGCCAGACTGTCTGATTCCCTAAGCAGAGCTGGACACAACTCCTAACCACTAGTTTTGTTCCCCTTCTTGCATGAGTCAGGCTCCTGGGGCCACCCCCACACCTGCCTCCCTCCATCATCAGGTGCCCTCTCTTCTTCCTAACTCTCTCCCATTCCCACCCTCATTTTTAAAATCGGCTCTCCCTTCCCCATAGTCCAAGCCAGCTCACCTGTATCAGCGCAGCAGCCTCCTTGTGGGCCCTCTTGTCCCTATTTTTGGTCCCCGTCTGCAAATTCTCCACCTCAAAGTCAAATGAACCTTTTTCCATCTGATGATGTTACTGTTTCATTTAAAGCCCTCCAATGGCTTCTCATTATCACTAGAATAAAACCGTATGTTGGTCCAGATCCTCCCACCAAGCTAGGATCAAACATGCAAGGATCTTATCTAGAGAAATGTCTGTGACATAAACGTGGGAGACAGTTGGAGGAGGCTGGAAGAACCATTGACCGGGATGAGAGTCTGAACTTAGTAAAGAGGGAGAGAATGGAAGGAAGAAGTGTCCTAGCCTGCCCTGCAGACTGAGTCCTTGATCCAAAGCTGGCATCAGAGGAGTCTCATTCAAGTCTCAACTGAAATGTCACTTCCTGCGGGAGGTCCTGGTGCCCTGGGTTCCCCTTCATCCATAGCACTTCGATGCCTGACCCATTTCTCAGGATTTAGAATCCAGCAGGACCATGACCAGGACTTTTTTTTTTTTATCTACTGCTCTATCCTCAAAGTCTGGTATACAGTAGGTGCTCAGTAAAATATCCTGAGCTGACGAGGTCACCTGAAAGACTTCACTTCCCAGGGCAGTCTGATACATACAAAGAAAGAATGTCACAGCTTAGAGTGGGGTCAACCATGGAGGTTCAGGAAAGGGAATCTCAGAAGCAAATTGACAGAGCCCATCCAGGCACCAGGGATTGGTTGAGCTCATTATCATGATACCAGTTTGTGCCCTTGAGTAGCTACTATGTGCTAGGTGCTGGTAATGAATCCTGAGTAGAACTTCTTAAAATCTAACGAAGGACTTAGAATCAGTCCAGGGGAGAGACAGCTGCATCAGGCTACTAGACATGCTGACTCTCCTAGCAGGTGGCTGTGTGCCTATTATGAAGGGTGATGGCCATAATAGTTAACTGATATGGCACAGACACTGACCAATAAAAATTGGCACCAGCCATTAACAACCCCCCGTGTCACCATCAGGAGTTCCAGCTGAGTGTGAGCAGAGACCATGCTATCTGTACCATACTTGTTCTGATCTGTGACCACCAAGGACAGCCCTTCCCCACTTGTGCCCCACCCACTGGGCTGTTTGGGCTGGCATGACTCTGATGTTCTCTCCCACTGTAAATGATGGCTTCCTGCATCAGTCTTTCACAAGCTCTTTGAATCTCAGCACCTCAGCATGCAAGGCCAAGGTCTGGACTTCCAACTGTTGTGAGGTCCAACAAGTTGGACCAACTTGTGAGCCTCCTTTCTTGTAACTCTGGACTCTCAGTGCTACCAGGTGCTCTCTTGGATGGCTGCTTGATTGGGGATGGGTGGGTAGGGTGAAGCAGTCTCTCTCAAGTGGTTGCTTCTGATATATTTGAGTCATCCATACCAGGTAATTACAAACTGGAGACAGATTAGATATCCCATCTCAATAGCTGACCTCAGGCAGATAGCCAGAGACTGCTTACCAGAGACTCAGTAATTAGTATGCAAATTAAGCAAGAAAGTGCTGAGACCTGGGAGCCTGGAAGTGGTAGGGGATGGGAAATCAGGGGTGTGTTTCCATCCCCATGTGCTCTAAAGATGCTGTAGTTTGAACAGCTGTGTATCTTCAATACACCATTTGTTTCAAGCTAGAAGATGCCAGGAGCCCCCTATTACCTGTCACCAGTCACCTGTCACATCAAGTTCTCTAAAGTGGATTTTTGTTTGATATGTTCTGGGTCAGTTAATGACTGATTCTTAATTTTGTTGACATTTTTACCAAACACCATCAAAGCAGGAGGCACCATACAAAGCCAAAAAATTCACTTGTGTGACTGCTGAACTGTGCTTGCAAAAGAGCCATAGTTATGATAGCTACAGAGAGTATGTGCTTGTGCTCGTCGGAACTGAAACTGAGGGAGGTCTTGACATCAGGGACAGAGATACAAAGCCACTCTCATTTGGGGGCTTCTGTCCCAGGAGGAAAGATTTCTTCCCAAAGCTCAGCAAAATAAACAAAATAATTCAAAAGGCTGCCAGGCCCATTGGAGCCACACACAGCATCACAAGTAGGAAGCTGAGGGACCTGACTGAGAAGCAGGAGTTTGGAATTGAGGTGGGAGCTGCTGGAAAGTGCAACATTTCAGAACCAAAAACAGGGCCTTTCCAGGGGGGTTATGATTATATAAGGCAAAGAGCCAAGTGGTTGGCTCACTAAAATATTCCTGAAAGGGTGTTTCCCATTTGGAATATAAAATTTACATGAGAGCTATAAGACTAAATGGATGCTAGCAGAGGACCTACGTCTGATGGACAGTTTCTCTAAGTGTGATTCGTGCATCATCTGCCTGAGGACTAAGGAGGTGTGTGCAGAAAAGGCAGGGTCAGCAGCCACACCCTGGTGGAAGATCTGCAGTGCGGCCTGGGCCTCTGCTTTTTCATCTGGTGATTCTTCAAGCTACCAGGAGCTGAGTGAGGAAGAGAGGGGATGGCTTCCTGTGCCTCCCACACACTTCTCAACTTTTTAGGAAGTACCACAGGGGAAGGCAACATAAACATGTTTTTCTTTAGACTTGACCATTTTCCTTTTAGTTTAAAATTTTATTTTTGTCTTAAGAACTCAAAATGCAGGGAGAAAACAAGGCACTCTTTTTTACCCCCTGCATGGGTTTTGTATGCTCCTGGAAAGATGACCTCTGCTTCCACTCCCTGAGGGGTCACCACACAGACCCCCTGAGAGAATATGCTGTTTCCTGATTCAGCTGGGTCTCCCAGGCCTGAATAACCAAGGACAACATCAAGGGCCTAAAAATAAAACCTGGAGGCCCAGTCCAACCGGAAAAGAGCAAGAGGCCTCCCTGGATTTCCAGAGAGCCATCTGAACAAAGGAGCTGCTCGCCCTCTAGTGGTAGATATTGTTTACTAGCCACAGTCAAGGACCTGACTCACCTGGTGAGTGCTGAGTGCCCCCATGAGGCAGTAACCCAGAGGGAGACCCTGGAAACACTACCTTCTTAAGATCCCTGACTCTGGGTAGAAAAAGGGAAAATTGTGCTGCTGTGTTTCATTTCAGTGGAATTTTAGGATACGTTACTTTGATGCATACTGTTTTAATAATGACTGCCTTCTATTATTAAAGATGTTGGACTGTTATTTCTCAGTGGGATTAAGGCCCTGAGCAAGTCACACACATAGCATGTGACCTATAAAAATATTGAGAGTTCTGTTCTCTTGGGGGAAGCATGCAGCTTTGGGATAGTGTTCAGGAGAGGTAAGCAGACCCCCCCCCCCTTGCAAGCCAGGGAATTTGGCAGAACTGTTCAGACTCTCTGAGGGGACAGATTTCTCTGCTGGCTAAATTATCCTCCCATCTGAAGATATCAATCCTATCATCCTTAAATCAGAGAGAAAGTGCACTCCTGTGGCACACACTTAGGGAAGTGAAGTACACAGATAAACAATAAAATGGTTATTTAGAATTTAAAAGAAATGGTGACGAGAAGGCATATAAGTCTTTTAATAAAAGCTTAAGAAGCAAAAATGCACACCACCTCACAACCATTAGGATAACTACTACCAAAAAAAAGGAAAGAAAAAGAAGAAAGGATGGTGAAATTGGAACTCTCTCATCCACTTAATGTAAAAGGGGGTGGCTACTATGGAAAATAGTATGATAGTTCCTCAAAATATTCAAAATGGAATTACCATAAGATCCAGCAATTCAACTTCTGGGTATATAATTATAAGAATTGAAAGCATGGTTCAAAGAGATATTTGTACATCATCTTCATAGTAGCATTATTCACAATAGCTGAAACATGGAAGCAACTCCAGTGCTCATCAATGGGAATGAAATGGATAAACAAAATGAGGTATATTCATGTAACAGAATATTAGTAGTCAGCCTTAAAAAGGAATGAAGTTCTGATCCATATTATAACATGGGTCAACCCCGAATTGACATTATGTCAAATGAAGCAAGTCAGACACAAAAACATTTAAACTGTATGATTTGACCTGTGTGACATACATAGAGCTATCAAAATCATAGAGATAGACAGTAGAATGGTGGTTTCCAGGGGCTGGGGGTAGGGGATGCCTTATAGTAGTCCTGCCTTATCTATAGTTTCACTTTCTGTGGTTTCAGTTACCTGCAAGTCCAAAATAGTAAATGGAAAATTACAGAAATAAACAATTCATAAGTTTTAAATTGCTTTCTATTCCAAGTAATGTAATGAAACCTTGCATTATCCCACTCTACCCTGCCTGGGATATGAATCATCCCTTTCTCCAGTGAATCCACACTGTGTATGCTACCATCCATTAGTCAATAGCCTTCTTGGCTATCATATGAACTGTCCCCAGTATTATAGTACTTGTGTTCAAGTAACCCTTACTTTATTTACCAAAGGTTTCAAAGCCCAAGGGTACTAATGTAAAGGAGGCACCAGGACATAAAACATAGAAGGGAAGTTTAATTCTGAGACTACATAGCAATCCTCAGGATGCATAGGAAAAAGCTATGTATATAGGGTTCTGTACTATTCGTGGTTTCAGGTGTCCACTGGAGTCATAGACAGTATCCCCTGCAGAATACAGGGGCAGGGACTAGTGTATTGTTTAATGGGTATGGAGTTTAGTTTTGCAAGTCAACAAGGTTCTAGAGAACTTTGGATGATAACAGAAGTTGTAGTAATTTTTTAATCTATTCTAAGTGTTTCATATGAACAACAACAAAAAAAAAAAAACCCATTCAGTTCTTTTATTCTTTTTTTAGTTAAATGAAAGTGTACATGGAAGAATGCTTTTTGGGTAATGACAGGGAATGTGTGACAAGCAGACACTAATAAACATTTTAGGACCTTGGAAGGGAGGAGGCTTGAAGGAAGGAACTGAGTCCTCACCTAGGAGTCAATGAATCACCGTTACTGTTCTGAATCATCTGCATAGGAAAGTGGTTGTTTTTTATGTTTTGTTCCTTCCACTCCTAAGAATTGTTTCACCACCATTCATCCTTGAACCATCAGGTGTGAGCAGGAGAGGGCAAAAAAAAAAAAATGGGGGAAAGAATGGGGAAATGTTAGCATCGGTATGACATTCCTGTTCCTCTCTCCGCAGAGGGGCAATCGGTGAGCTATGTTCACATCCGTGTTCATTGCTTTGCATGGTCCCAAAACAAAGCACTAAGAGACTGTGACACACAGGAGAAGCATATAAGCCATGGGGCCATGGAGTAGCAAGGCCAGGGAAATGACAGCCAGGCAGAACTGAGGTGTCCAGGTTAGAGAAGCCCCCGCAGAGCAATCTTCCAGGGGAGAGCTACTGATAAAGATGAATCAGAGCTGGACAATGTTACGGTGGTAAAAAAAACAGACTTCATTCAGAACAAGTGGGAAGGGATGAAGTTCTGATCCTTATTATAACATGGGTTATAATATGGATCTGTATGGAACTGGGCTCAGTTTGAAACACAGCATGGGGAAGTGGGAATTTATAGACAAAGAGCAGGGTGAGGGCCAGGGGATGGAAAAGTATTGAGGTAATACATCAGGTGTAGAGGGGATTCTGTTTAACTGACTCTGAGAAAATAAGAATAAACAAACTCGGTTTCTTTCACTATACACTCACAACATGCTTCTGACACCAAATGTTGCGGGGGGGGGGGGCCCAATATATCAAGCAACTACCAGTTCTGCAGTGGACACCAGCTGGGCCATCTCTGAGGAAGTTCAATTCTGCTGCTATCTTCCTAAAGGTAACATCAGATCCCATAGGTGGAGAGTTCTGTCCATGAGACTGCCCGCCCCACCTGTCATGCCAATTGAAAGCCCGAGGTGGTTTTACCTGGTCCTCTGCTTCTGATGAACCAGCTATAAACTGGGGTTCCCATAGCCGCCTCCTCAACTGATTTAATAGAGCAGCTCACAGAACTCAGGGAAACACTTCACGTACATCTATAGGTTTATTATAAAGGGTATTATGAAGGATATAGACGAAGTGATGCACAGGACAAGGCATGTGAGAAGGGGCACAGAGCTTCCAAGCCAGCACACTACCTTCCAGAAATTTCTGTGTGTTCAATTATCCAAAAACTCT
This sequence comes from Marmota marmota marmota, assembly GCF_001458135.2. Lineage (NCBI taxonomy): Eukaryota > Metazoa > Chordata > Mammalia > Rodentia > Sciuridae > Marmota > Marmota marmota. The sequence goes on along the minus strand of NW_026000016.1, from coordinate 21,857,252 downwards.
GAACCCTGTCCCTTTGAGATTTTATGGAGACTTCATTACATATGAATGATAGTTAAATAATTGACATTGACAATCAACTCAACTTTTAGTCTCTCTCCCTTTCCTGGAGCTTGGTGGGTGAGACTAAGAATTCTAATCCTATAAACCTGCCTTAGATTTTCAGGTGACTAGTTCCATCCTGAAGTCACCTAGAGTCTGCAGGTCACCCATCAACTCTTTTGCATATAAAAGACATTTATTACTTTGATCAGTCCAAGGATTTTAGGAATTGTATGCCTACAGATGAGGAAGAAGACTCGATATATATATTTCTCAGTATCACACAGACCTAATGGGATTCTTCCTGAAGACAGGCTATGGTGATCAGACATCACTTGTGGAATACTAGAGGATGAGGAACACCTTAGATATGCAGGGTCCTCAGATGTGGAAAGTATGAATTTCTTGCTAAACTGACTTAGAATTCTTTGCTAAACTAGAAGTGCACAGATGAGCCCAGGGGAAGGATTAGAAGCCTGCCGGAAGTTTGGTCAACCAGAGAACTTTTGTCAGTACCAATCAACTGATGACATCCACAACTCTGTTGGCAAAATCTCCAAAGAGAATGTGCAGCAGGTTCTCTTTTACTCCTCACTGGTGACAAATCTTTGTCCCTTATGAGATGAACTGGATTTTTCGAAACAGCCAAATTATTCAGAACCAACTGCTATGATTAAGAAAAATAAGATGATTTCCCCTTGTGGATCATCCGCTGATTCCAATAGCAATTTAAACAGAAGACACCCCATAAATATTCTAAATGAGGCACCAGGAAATGTTTCTCATGATAATTAAACAGAGAAGATAATAATAACTTTGTGAATTATAGGGAGTTTTCAAACAGCTTTATCTTATCATCATATTTTGAAGCATTTGCAAATTCCAAGTAATTCTGAAATAAGTGCTATGAGATCAATGGAAGATCAACTTGTAACTACTGACTGCTTTTGTGTTTGAAGATGTTACCATTGCTCGCAGTAGTTGTGTTAGCCAGCTTTTTATCACTGTGACAAAATACTGGAGAGACTCAGCGTAAAAGAGGAAACGTTTATTTTGGATCAAAGACAGATTCAGAGGTTCCAGCTTGGCCCTGTAACTCTGAGCCCACGGTGATGCAGAACATCATGGTGGCAGTATGTGGTGGGAGGAGTTGCTCAGCTCATGACAGCTAGAAAGTGAAAAGAGAGAGATTGGAAGGGGCCAGGGTTCCCATATTCCTCTCAAGGTCATGTCCCCAATGACCTAACTTCCTTTCACTAGGCCCCACCTCCTAAAGATTCCACCACTTCACAATAGTGCCACAGTCTGGTGACCAAGCATTCATCCCATGGGCCTTTGGGGAACATTCAAGATCCAAACTATAGCAATGGTTGCCATACAGAATTCATTTTCAGAAGCCTCTGGGACATCAATATTCTCTTCAACTTGTGCCAAGACAAGGATAAAGCATAGGTACCACCAAGCCTAATACATAAATAACCCTGTGAGACTTAGGCACTACCCTCAGATTCCCACTTCTAGTGCCAAAGACCAAAGCCAATCACCCATAACTAATTTCCCCTGAGGTTCCCATTTATAAATTGTACAACATATTTTAGGTATCACTAGACGGTTCTGCTGTTCCATCTAGAGTATTTTCCTATTCTTTCAGGTGACTGTTTCTGCTTTGCCTTATTTTGAACATTTCAATTTGTTTTAATTTCAAAGAAACAGCCTAATTTCAAACTATAGTAATCAGAAAATGAGGTCATTTAGAGAATGACCATTATAAGCAGAGAAAGGACAAAGCACCCATTTGGAGAAAGATAAACACCTTCTCTAGCTCCCACCTGAAGAGCTGCTTCATGCTTTTTTCTTGGCCAGAGGAAGGAATCACCTAGGTGCAAGAAGTTCAGGGGAAGAAACTTAGAGGTGAAAAGAGAGGTCTCTCTGCGCCACTGGAAGCAGGCATTCCTCCTTCTAAACAAATTCTGGATAGATTAAAGGGAAATACAGAAAAAAAAAAAAAAGAAACAAATTTTGGGCTGGGGTTGTGGCTCGGCGGTAGAGAACTCACTTAGCATGTTTGAGGCCCTGGGTTCGATCCTTAACACCACATAAAAATAAAAAAAAAAAAATTTAAAAAGGTATTGTGTTCAACTACAACTAAAAAATAAATATTAAAAAAAGAAACAAATTTAAAAATTTCTCCAAATTTCTAGCTGGGCAAAAATTCTTTAATCTTAAGTTGCATGGAGGAAAATACCAAAGAAAAGATAACATAAAATATTTTAGCATTTTTATTGTTTGTTTTAATTTATGGTATTGGATGTTTACCATGGGGAAGAAAAGAGGAGAGAAATAAATCCACTTAAAAGTATATTATCTTGCTTTTCACTATAAATAGCATTTATTTTTCAGTCATTGAAATGCCCATCACAAATATTAATATAAACATACTATGTATAATGTATAAATTAAAATTCATATGAGTTAAATACACAGATCTTAAATATATAGTTCAATTAGTTTGGATAATTGTATGTAACCACTATCTTGACAAAATATACAGCAATTCTACTACCTAGAAAGGTCCCTGTTATCCCCTTTCAGTTAACATTAAACTCCAGAGAAAATCACTATTCTGATTACTGTCATAAATTAATTTTGCCCATTTTAAAACTTCATATGCATGGAATCATGTTGTAGATTTTTTTCCTGTTTGTGGGGGTGCTGGGAATTGAACCCAAGGTCTTACATATACCAAGCACATGCTCTTCCATTTAGCTCTTTTGTGTTCTTTTTCTACTATGATATTTTTTAGGTGTACACATACTATTGCATATGTTTTTTTTAGAGTCTTAAGATAGTGAATGCCCCTTCAATAATTATAAGAGACATAAGATGGAAATAAAGACTTTATTATTTATAGGTCCTGGGAGTATGTGACATGTTTGGAGGTCATGCATATGGAGGTCAGAGGGTTAAGAGAGAGAGACACATGAGCCCAAACTTTACTGAATCCAGGTCATTATCCAAATATGTATCCTGTGGGAAGTATTAGTTGGTGGATTTAAAGCAATTAGGCACTAGCTCCAGAAGGTCACACTATGGCTATGAGGTGGTCACTGTGGCATGGGTATGTACAATTCATGCAGAATGAGAGGGTTAGCAGAACTAGTCAAGTAGGCTCTCCCATAGTGAGGTGGTCACCAGAGAGCAGTTGTATAAAGTAGATATCTAGATAGGCCACATTGAGGAACTGTAGGAGGGGGAAAATAAAACTGAAAATTTTGTTGAGTATTACTAAGCCCCACTTCCTGTATGAGAAAGTCTAATTTATATTTAAAATGGGTGCCAAGGCAAAATTATAAGAACTCACTACATATGTATCAGCAGTTCATTATTCTTTTTGGTTTTGGTTTTGGTTTTTGCAGCGCAAGAGATGAAACCAGGGCCTTGCACATGCTAGGCAAATGCTCTGCCACTAAGCTACGCCCTCAGCCCTAGTTTATTATTCCTTATGGTAGAGTATTCCATTATGTACACATACCATAATTTATGTATTTATCCTCCTACTGATAGGCATTGGAGATGTTTTCAGTTTGGGGCAATTATTAATAAAGCTGCTGTGAACATGTCTTTTTCCGACATTATGCCTTATTTCTGTTGGTTAAAAACCTAGAGGTAGAACTGCTGAGTCATAGGATGAATGGATGTATAATGTATATCATTTTGTACTACTACCAGTAGGAGAGTTCCAATTATTCAACATTCTTATCATATTTATTTATTTAGAGCTTAATTTGCTCTTATTCTCTAGTTCTTGAAGTGAAGCTTATAATTATCAATTTAAACATGTCTTCTTCTATAATACGGTATAAGCATTCAATGCTATAAATTTTACTCTAAGCACTACTTTAGCTGTAGAATATATAAAAATAGAATATATATAAAAATATATATTTTATATATTCTGCTTTCATTCAGTTTGAAATATATTCTAATTTCCCTTGTAATTTCTTCCTTGTACCAGGATGCTATTTCATTTTCATATATTTAACTTTTATGTGTGTGAGCTTTTCTAGTTATATTATTATTGTTGTTGTTGAATTCCAAATTATTTCTGTTGTCATAAGTCTTCCTCTGTAAGACTGAAATTTATTAACTTCTTTTATGGTTTACCATACGACCTGCCCTTGAAAGGAATTGATAGTGTTTGTGATAGACTGAATAATGACCCCAAAAGATAACTAGGTCCTAATCCCTGGAACATTCTCTGAAGAACCCTGACAAATGTCTCACATGAGGAAATGAGGAGCATGTTATTGGAAATTAGAGGAAAGAAGATCCTTGCTATATAGTGGCAGAAAACTTAACAGATTATGTCCCACAGTTTTAAGGAAAGTAGAGCTTGTAAACAATGAACTCGAATATTTAACTAAGGAGATTTCCAAGCAAAGTGTCGATGGCACAGCCTGAGTTCTCTTGCTGCTTTTAGTCCACTTCAAGAGGTAAAAGATAAATTGAGGGAAGAACATACAAGTGAAAGAAACCAAGATTCGAAGATTTTGGAAATTCTCAACCTATCAAGATTGCAAAAGATGCTAAAATTAGGAAATGCACTGTCAAGCAAGTGGGCTCTAAAGAGAAGTCCTGAGTTTAGCTGAACAACCATTTGCTGGTGCAGTATAGGTTAAATGTGTGACTTATGGATTCCCACAACCATTTTAGCAGGAGCCAGGAATAGAGATGGGTTAATCCAGTAATGATCTGTGGAGGGAATTTTTTTGTTTTTCCTCTCTGTGACATACATAAGAGACCCCCAAGATCTTTTTTAGTCCCAGCTTGGACTGAAAGGAACAGAGAAAGGTTGAAATAAAAGGCTATTGGACTCAGTAGGCAAGAAACATGTGCTATTCTTCAAGAAAAAGGAAGATGGCTTTGAAGAGGAGTACCTCAGCCCAGAGGGCAGAGCCTTAGTCCACAGAAGATTGCTCTCAGGTCATGAGATATAATGGAATTTGCCCAGTCATATTTAAAAATTACTTGAAAATGGTAACTCCATTATTTCTTCCTTTTTCTCCCTATTGGAATGGCGATCTACAACTGTTATCCTTTGCCTATTCCACAATTGGGTCAGGAATAGATAATTTGTTTTCTAATTTTACAAATCCACAGGTAGAGAGGAATTTTGCCCCAGGGCAGACCATACACAAATTCTCACTAGTATCTGATTTAGATAATATGGATAATGAGATTTGGAACTTTTGAGGGGTTGACATCTAGATGAGATTTTTGAGCTTGAGCTGATGGGACATTGAAGGATGTTTCTATGACATGATCAGGAGTCCAGAGTTGAGGATAGGCTGTCGTAGGCTGAATAATAATCCTCAAAGATATTCACACCTTGATATCTGAAGCTTGTGAATGCAGGTGGTCCCTGTCTTCTGATTTCTTAACTTTATATACAAGATATTTAATACTTCCTGTCAAAACAGGCTTTCTGTTAGATAATTTTGCACCACTTAGGCTAATGTAAGTATTCTGAGCATATTTAAGATAGGCTAGGCTAAGCTATAATGTCTAGGAGGATAGAGGTGTTAAATGTACTTTTTGTGTGTGTGTGGTACTGGGCTCAAACCAGGGCCTTGCTCTTACTAGTTTTGTGTTCTACCACTGAACCACATCCCCAGCCCTACTCATTATTTATTTATTTATTTTGGTACTGGGGGTGGAACTTAGGGGCACTGGACCACTAAGCCACATCCCCAGCCCTATTTTGTATTTTATTTAGAGACAGGGTCTCACTGAGTAGCTTAGCACCTCACTTTTTCTGAGGCTGGCTTTGAACTCAGTATCCTCCTATCTCACTTCCCCAGCTGCTGGGATTACAGGTGTGCACCACCATACCCAGCCTAAACTCACTTTTTTTTTTTTTAAGTGTGGTGCTGAGGATCAAACTCAGTGCCTCACTCGTGCTAGGCAAGCACTGTACTGCTGAGGTAAACCCAGTCCCTTAAACTCATTTTTGATTTAGGATACTTTCAATATACAGTGGGTTCATTGGGATGTAATGTCTCTGCATTACCTTATATAGCAAAAAGGTTTTTGCATGTATGATTAGGGTTTTTTTGTTTTGTTTTGTTTTTTTTGGTGCTGAGGATTGAACCCAGGGCCTTGAGCATGCAAGGCAAGCCCTCTACCAACTGAGCTATATCTCCAGCCCTGCATGTGTGATTAGGGATTTTGATGTGAGGAAATTATCACGGGTTATACAGGTGGGCCCCAAATGTAACCATAGGTATATTTATAAGAGGGAGGTGAGGAAGACTTGACAATAGAGAGGGCAGCAATGTGAAGAGTGAAGCAAGATATTGCATTTTTGGCTCTGAAGGCAAAGGAAGGGACCACAAGCCAAGAAATGCTGCTCCAGAAACTTGGGGGAGGAAGGAAGCAGGGACATAGATGGACAGATTGCCCCTTGGAGCCTCAGAGGGAGCACTACCACTGCCTTGATTTCATACCAGTGAAACTGACTCAGGATTTCTGGTCTCTTATAAAAGAGAAAATCTGTGTTGTTTTAAGCCACACAGAGTTTGTGTTCATTTGTTCTAGCAGCTGTAACAGGAGTTCACTTGATGCTTTGAATATATCCCTTGTCACTTTAAAACTTACATGTTTTTTTTTTTCTTTTTCCCAACCACCTTTTCCCTGACCTTCTCCTCCGTGATCTTCTCTTCCCTGATCTTCTCCTTCCTGATCTCTCCTCCCTAATTTCATTTTCTCTGAATCACCTTTTTAAAAATCCCATGTTCCCCATGATGGGAAGAATCACAGCCTCTGGGACAGGAGTCCCCTGTGTTTCTCGTTTGCTAGCAAACAATAAAACATTTTCCTTTTTCTCAAGACCTTGTCTTCGTTATTGGATTGGCATCCTGGCGAGGACCAAGTTTTCAATTACACAACCATAGGAAACAAATACAGTATTGTTCAAATCTATATCCTTACTGATTGTTTTGTTGTGTTTGATCAATTCCTGAGAGAAAATTGTTACAGTTTCTAACCATTATTGTGGTTTTTTCTACTTCTCTCTTCTGGGTTTTTGTTCTATGTACTTCCAAGCTTTATTGTTAGACATGTGCCAGTAGGATACTTATTTCTTCTTGAAGAATTCTCTTTTTTATCACTATCCAGTGTTCTTTATACCTGGCAGCAGTTTATTTCTCTTCCTCCTGAATCAAATACCCTCTAGTTTTTCCTGCTTTTGGTTGCTTTTCAGTGTCTTAAAATAATGTTTTAAAAATATTTTGTCTAGAGTTTATAATTGCTGTCTGTGAGAGGATTCAACTAACATAAGCTACTCTGCCATTATGGAAACCTCAAATCCCCATAGTTATAATAAAAGTTTTATTTAAACTTCTAGGGTACAAAAAAATTAAAATACAAACAGACGTCTTAGAAAATGGAGAAGAAGGAAGGAAAGCAGCTGGTGTGTGGCATACCCCTTCCCTGTTTACTTCAGGGTGATGGGAGGCAAGCACTCCAGAGGAAGAAGGAAGGTAGGCCAATGGGTCGAATCTCCTTGTCAGTATGCTGGTCACTGGACATTGGCTGGGCAAGTGCTTACTAATGGAAGCCTTTCAGTGCCATGTCTCTGGTTTAGAATTACTGATGGTAAATAAAGCCCAGCTCCATGGATTTGTGCCTGGAAAAGGTGGAACTGATTGCACAGCTATCTGGGGCATCACATGGAGGCATTTCAAACCTAAATGCTCCCCGCTGTGAGAGGTGTCCTGCAAACCTTATCATTCGCCTCATATATTGCTCTAAGCCAGAGACATAAGTCAGATGTGGGGAGGACACATGTGGGAGCCACACCAATGTCTTGGCTCTCCCCCTACATGGCCTGTGCTTCTGAATACTTATATTCACAAAATATGACACTGGCAATATCCCTGCTTTGTGTAAATCTGGTTTAATCCGATCTTTTGTGTTAGATCAGAAAATAATTTTAACCAATATTGAAATAATGTCAATAGCTTTACTAGAAAAAAAAAAACAAGAAAAGAATCCAGAAACAAACAAACAAAAAATACAGGTAAAGGGCACTATTGGCAATTTATAAGAGAAAGTGAAAATGGTAAACAAACACAGAAAAAGATTCAGACCTCTTTAAGGAAAAAGTTTCACTTTCCCACCCAAGGGCATTTCTGAGAAAGACTTACCACTCCCTCATACCAACCCAACCCCTAGCCACCTGCATTAGGACCTGCCTGGCTCTGGTTCCTGAGCCTGTCCCATAAAAATCCAGGAACCCAAGCCTGTTTTGCCTCTCTTTGCTATAGAAAGATGGCTGCCTCCTGGCTAACCTAGGGTCTCTCTCTCTCTCACCCTGAATCTAATCCTCCCAAAACTTATCTGCTTGTGCAATAAGATCTGGCCTCATTATCCTTTGGATAATGACTCTAAATGGCTGCTTAATGGCCCTCTAGATCCCAATACTATCAGAGATCTATTGTGAGCGTTCAGGAAAATGGAAAGAGATATCATACATTCAGGCTTTCTCCTCTCTATGTTCTAAGCCCTCTCTCTGCAACTCTTTCTCTCCCACACAAGTCCTTTTAGTTAGTTCTCACCTCCCCTATGCCTGTTTCCAAAGGGACAGAAGATCCTATCAGGACTCCTCCTCCTTCGACCCATCAGATGAGCTCCTGCCATACAGAATTCTCTTTCTGATGAAGCCACTGCAGCAACTGTCCCCTCAGCCCCTCCGCCCTTTTCTCCTGCTGCCACACTCTCATGGGCTGCCGCTATCCAGCCTGCATCTCTGTGTCCTCTGCTCTAGGTGGCTGGGGTAGACGGGTGTAATCTGGGTTCATGTGCCTTTCTCTTTGTCACATCTTTCACAGATAGAAAAGCGGTTTGGGTCCTATACTTCAAGTCCCACCACATATATCAAAGAGTTTCAATGTCTGACTCAATCATATGATTTTGACCTTCCACAATCTCCATATGATCTTGTCTACCACCCTCCTGCCTGAGGAGTGCAGGTGAGTTTGGGAGCAAGCTAGAAATTATGCTGATGAGGTAATCAGACCTAACCTGCCCATCCAATTGGCACTGAAGCAGTCCCTGATCAGGACCACAATTGGGATTATAATTTGTCTGGAAGAGTAACTAGTAGAAACCAATTAATTACTTGCCTCATGTCAGGACTTAGAAAGACAGCCCATAAGGCTATCAATTATGAAAAGCTCCAGGAAATCATCCAAGATAAGCATTTTTAGACCTCCTGACCAAGGCTTTATGACAATATACTAATCTGGACCCTGAGACTCCAGATGGGAAACAACTACTAATGACCTACTTTTTCTCCCAGAGTTTCCCCGATATTAAGGCCAAACTAAGGTGCCTAGAGAAGGGGCCCCAAACTCTCCAAGCTGAGGTTCTGGGAGTAGACTTTAAGGTGTATAACAAGAGAGACCAGAAGGCCCAGAAGCAGAAATATCAGATGCTCACTCAAGCCATCAGTCTGGCCTCAGCATCTGTCTCTGGTTCTACTGACCCATGGCTGGGTCCCTTGGGACTGTCCGACCCTGTTTTAAATGTGGTCAGATGGGTCGCTGGGCTCCTACATGTCCCAAGCCTCGCAAGCCTCCGGGCCCTTGTCCTAAATGCCGTCGACAGTTCCCAAACCCATAGCAGTCCCCGGCCATCCAGCCCTTCTGGCTCCCCTTTCCAACTCTTAGGACTAACTGCAGACTAGCTGACAAAGCCCAGGTCCCCATCACCGGACCACTATCATCACTCAGGGACCATCACAGGAACCCAGGTAACTATGTATTTCAGGTAGGCCTGTCTCCTTCCTCCTAGACACTGAGGCTACTTATTCAGACCTCAAGGAATTCTGGGAGCCTATTACTCATTCTATGACTTCTGTTGTCAGGGTAGAGGGTAAACTTTACCAACCCTCAGACACCCAACCTTGTTTGCGATTTTGGCTCTCTAATTTTTACCCACTCCTTTTTGGTCATTCCACAGTGCCCTCTTCCACTTATGGGAAAGGACATCCTCATGAAGTTGGGGGCTACATTTTCCTTCTCCCCTTGTATATGCTTCCATCCAGACTCGCCTGCCGCTCCCTGGATCCTCACCCTTACCTTAGGACCATCCCCTGTTCTGTCTGCCAGGGCCTTCCCATTACCCGTTTCCAAGGTGGACCCTACTGTCTGGGATGTTTCAAGTCCTTCTATTGCCTCACATCATGAGCCCATTCACATCCAACTCAAAACCCGCTCCATTTTCTGGCCCAATCAGAGTACCCACTGTCCTGACAAAGGCTTACAGCCTATCATTCAAGATCTTTTGAGAAAGGGATTCCTTAGATCTACTCATTCCCCTTATAACACTCCCGTCTTGGCAGTAAAAAAGCCCAGTGGTTCCTACCACTTGGTCAAAGACCTCCATTCCATTATCTCTGAAGTTGTCCCATGGTAACCAATACTTATACCCTTCTTGCCACCATTCCTTCCAGGACCCCCTACTCTCAGTGCTAGACCTGAAAGATGTCTTCTTCTCTATTCCCCTCCATTCTGACTCTCAAGACATATTTGCCTGAGTCATATAACTCCACTCAGCTAACATGGCCAGTTCTCCCCCAAGGGTTCTGAGACAGCCCTCATATCTTCGGACAGGCCTTGGCTAAGGACCTACATCTCACTCAGTCTATGTTGATGACCTCCTTCTTTGCAGTCCCTTCTTTGAGGTCAGTCATCAGGACACCTGTAAACTTCTTAACTTCCTTTCTGTCCATGGCTATAGGGTTTCTTGGTCCTAGGTACAGCTTTCCTTGGCAATAGTAACATACCTAGGCTTCCTTCTGACCCCTACACACAAAGCCATTATGGTTCATAGAAAGGGCCTGATTGCTATTATACCAACGCCCTCTACTAAGGAAGAAATTCTCTCCTTTCTAGGTGTGGCAGGATTCCTCAGAGCTTGGATTCCTAACCACTCTATATGATGCTGCCTGGGGCCCACTGTCTGAACCCCTATTGTACTCTGTTATTATAAAACCCTTCACCAGGCTCCAGCAGGCCCTCCGCCAGGCCCCTGCTCTCCATCGCCCTGATCTCGCATGCCCAATTCACTTTATGTGGCTGAAAAGTAGGGATTTGTTCTAGGGGGTCCTCAGACACATGCTGGGGTCAACCTTTGCCCCTGTGGCTTGTCTATTGAAGGGTCTTGACCCTATTGTTTGGGGATGGGCTCCTTGCTGCAGCCTCTCTACTCAATAACAAGTCACAGAAACTCACCTTTGGAGCCCCACTCACCATCTTGGCTCCCTATCACCTAAAGGAACTCCTCACTTACAAGGGCTTATATTCCTTACCCCCCGTCACCTTTTCTACAGGTTTCCCTGGTGAAAGATCCCAGTCTTACTTTTCACACATGCTTACCTTTAAACCCTGCTACTCTCCTCCCCACTCCTCAGGACTCTTCCACCTCTTCTTCTCTTATTCATTCATGCGTTGAAACTCTGGAGGAGCTTCTTCCACACTCCTCTCACATACAGGAAGGTCCCTTGCTCCAGGCAACATACACTTGGTTCACAGATGGCTCCTCCTTCCTTCAGGAGGGAGTTTGTCAGGAAGGTGACACCCACAGGCCCTCTCAAGCTGCATTTCTCCAAGGCTGGAACCCCCAATCTTCTTTTGGTCTCTGGGGACCATGAGGACACTGCAGAACCATGAGTGTGGTCCTTCCCTTTTTCATTTTTGCCCTCCTCCCTCATTCTGCACTCACTTCCCAGGGGTACTATTACCAGGAATTATCATTCCAATTTCTAGTAGACTTAGAGCAACTTGCTCAAACCCTACTAACCATACCATCTCAGCTTGATTATTTGCTGCTGTGGTTCTGCAGAATCGAAGAGGTCTTGATCTTTTCATAGCTGAAAAAGGCGGACTTTTCTGTACCTACAGGAGGAATGCTATTTTTATGTCAATCAATCTGGCTTAGTAAAGGACAAGATAAAACAACTCCAATAGGACCTTGACAACTCTCCTCTGCTGAAGTATGACAGCTAAGTAACCCCCTTCTCCAGTGGGCACTTCCTTTCCTGAACCCTCTCCTTGTCATAGGCCTTCTGTTAATGCTTGCCTCCTGCATCATTAGATTTGTCCAAGACCAGATCCAAAAAATCTCTAACCAAAATATAAACCAGCTTTTGTTACAGGAATACCAATCCCTTACCAAAATTGGACTGCCAGGGACAGCATTCCTTGACCACTCAACCTCCATCATCATTCCAATGACATTTTGCGCCCTTAATGAGGGACTCAAACTCAACCCCTTCCCAGCAGGAAGCAGTTACAGAAGATTGACCTATGTTTCTGTTTCCTGAAGGGCCCAATAAAAGACAAAAAAGTGGGGGAACATAAGGTCCTTGCTTAGCATCTGGATGGTCATCTTAAATAACAGCCACCATTTTAAGGAAAAAGTTTCATTTTCCCGCCCAAGGGCATTTCTGAGAAAGACTCACCTCTCCCTCTTACCAACCCAACCCCTAACCACCTACATTAGGACCTGCCCCATAAAAGTCCCTGAATCCAAGCCTGTTTTGCCTCTCTCTCCTATAGAAAGATGGCCTTTATTTGTCAGCTCTGACAAATAAACTCGTGTGTACCTCTGCCTGCTCTCAGTCTTTCATTTCTGGCTTACCCATTTCTTGTTCCTCGCTTTCCCTTCACTCCTGGTAAACAATGAAAATCAAAACAATGCAACTTTTAAAAAAACCAAATCAGCAGTTTTATAAAAGGAATATTTAATGATAACCTGGTTGCACTCATATTGTTTTGTGGGGGAGTTAATGTTAATGTAAGTCTTTTGAAAACAAATTTGATAATATGCTTTCAAAAGGTCCATGTATATGAATACAGCCCTTGCTGCTCTGCCACTGCAACTTATTTTTAAAATGAACATGTTTCTTTCTCTTCCTCTCTCCCCTGATTGTAATATATAGAAAATGACAAACCCTAGAGTAGTGTGACCTGGGAAGAGGGAGTGAGAAAAAAGGCCAAGCATTGATAACATTGATCCTTCCCCAATACATCCCTTCTCAGTGACCAAAACAGTCCTTGGGAAGGAGATATCCATCAAGCCTAAAATGTCCGTCTCTGGGAGGAAGCCAAAGCATTGATCCTTGCCCAAATAAATCCTTTCCCAGTGACAGTACAATGGGACCCTGAAGGGAAAGAGATAGGCACTGAATGCTGACCCCCAGGCCCTCCATTTTTCCCCAAGTAAAAACAAATTTCAAATTTTCACAACCTGTTTCCTGAGTGCCCAAACTGACACTCTGTCAATAATTAAGTCACCTCTTAGTGTAGATTCCTCCGTTGGGCCAGTGGCTCATTTTCCATCTGGAAATTGTGTCTACCAGATGTATGACTCCACTACTGAACAAAGGCTTTGCTGATCTGTGAAGTTTGCAACTGACTCTGTCATTTTGTGCTACCATTGCTCCTCCCTAATCTCCCCACCTCCCCAATCTCAGGGGAAACAGGATTACCCCCCCCCCCAGCTTTAGATAGATTTATCTGTTCTTGGGTACACATCCACCATAGGAATGAAGTATTCCAGACTTTGGGGATTTTCTGGTACCAAAGGTCTCAGAAATGAATATCTCCCAAATTAACAAGTGAATTACAACCCCAAAAGAGAACAGGTGGAATGTAGCCTTTGAGTCACCTCTTCCCCCCCACATTTTATTGATTTTATTTTTTTAATACATGACAGAGAAATGCACTACAGTTCTTATTATACATATAGAGCACAATTTTTAATATCTTTGTATATAGAGTATGTTCACGCCAATTCATGCATTTATACATGTACTTTTTTTGCATTATAATTCTTATTACACATATGTACCACAATTTTTCATATCTTTATATATAAAGTATGTTGGCACCCAATTCAAGTCTTTATACATGTACTTTGGATAATGATGTCCATCACATTCCACTGCCCTTGCTAATCCCCTGCCCCCTCCTTTTCCCTCCAACCCGTCTTCCCTATCTAGAATTCATCTAATCCTCCCATGCTCCCCCTCCCTACCCACTATGAGTCAGCCTCCTTATATCAGAAAAAAACATTTGGAAATCCATATGCAACAAAATGAAATTAAACCCCTCTCTCTCACCATGCACAAAACTTAACTCAAAATGGATCAAGGACCTTGAGTCACCTCTTTTAAAGCCCTACCAATGGACAGAATCACAGCCTTTGGGACAGGAGTCCCCTGTGTTTCTCCTTTGCTAGCAAAGCAATAAACCTTTTTCCTTTTTCTCAAAACTGTGTCCTTGTTATTGGATTGGTATTAGGGACAAGGACTGAGCTTTCAGCAACAGATTAGCATCAGGGACAAGAACTGAGCCTTTGCAACAGATCTATTTGATCTCTGCCCCTAATTCCTGACACAGATCTAAAACCTTGAATTTGTCTGTGTGACAGAAACATCTTTTGCTCAAATGGCTTCTAATGGGCACCTGGATAGCCTCAGGATGGGGACTGTCACCAGAGAGACCAAGCCACAATTAGGAGCTCAGAACTTTAAGCCTCAGATCCATCCTCCAGCGACTGAAAGAACCTGGAGATTGAGTTAATAATTGATCATGCCTATGTGATGCATTCTTCACAAAGACCTTAAACTGCCCACATAAAAATCCCTAACTTAAGAGGATTTGAAGATGGAAGAGTAGAGAAAGCTGCATTCCAATCCACTTAGTACCAAAGCAGCAGGTATATAGTTTCTCAGCAAGGTAGGTGAAAGAAGGATTTCACTAAAAGTCAATATTGAACATTCAAAGTGGCTTAGGGACTCAGAAATTTGGGTACAGTAAAAAATGAAGAAAGAATACATTGGAGCCAATCAGCTGCCACACCGGTGTTGAAAGAGGACAGCAGCAGTGCAGATTCACCATAGGGGTGGGGGAGACCACAGATTTGGTATGGAAAACCTGAGATCAAAAAGGCTGCCTGGGGCTGGAGATATAGCTCAGTTGGTAGAGTGCTTGCCTCACATGCATAAGGCACTGGGTTCAATCCCCAGCACTACTGAGGGGTGGGGCAGGAAGCTGCTTAAACTTAGCTGATCCAGAGGCTGCAATGTGCAATGGTGCTTGAAAAGGGTGCTCTGCATCTCATCGGGCCACAAAGAGCTGAGGCAAGAGCTGCAGAGGAGGCTACTAGAATGAAAAACCAGAGCAAACTCTATCGCAGGTGCCAACCAGGTGGAATGTGAGGGAAACAGGTATGGAGATAACTACCCACAGGGATTGAGTTGGAAGGGTAAAGGGGAGCCCAACTTACTTCTCCTTTGAATATGGTGGCTCACATAACCAGCAGAAGCAGACCAGGAGTCTGAGTGGTCCATGGGTGAATTCACTCAGGGACAAAGCTGGGGAAGGCTGTGCTCAGGAAGGCTGGGATCACAGGCAGAAAAAGGGGGGGCTGCAAAAGGACAGTCAGCATAGGTAATGAACGATTGGGTCAAATGGGGAAGATAGAGGCTGGTTCCAAAGCAAAGGAAATAAAATTGACTATCTCCAGAGTCCTTCCCCCTCCTCTACCTCCTGCCAAGGTTACTCTTCATTTTTTTCTTATTTTTTAAAAATTTGACTCTGACCTTAATTATTTCCTGTATTTTACTCGTTTTGGAGTTGGTTTGTTCTTCTTCTTCTAAGGACTTCAAGTGGAGCATAAGCTTATTTATTTGGGATCTCTCTAATTTTTTAATATAGGCACCCAGTACTATAAATTTTCCTCTTAGAGATGCTTTCACACTGTCCCAGAGTTTTTGATATGTTGTATCACTGTTCTCATTTGTTTCTAAGAATTTCTTCATTTCTATTTTCATTTCTTCTTTGATACATTCTTCATTTAGAAGAGTATTGTTCAATATTCATATATTTATGCTGTTTCTCTTATTTTTCTTTTTGTTAATTTCTAGTTTCAATTCATTATAATCAGAGGATACATGGGATTATATCGATTTTTTTTGTATTTGCTAAGATTTGCTTTGTGGCTAAAATATGATATGTTTTGGAAGAAGTTCCATATGTAGCTGAGAAGAAGGCAAATTCAGCTGTTTGGGATGCAATATTCTGTAGACATCTGTTAGGTTCATTTTATTTATAGTGTCATTTAGGTTGGTGATATAGTTATTGATTTTATGTGTTGATGATGAGTCTATTGGTGATAAGGGTATATTGAAAACACCCAGTAATCTTGTATTGGAGTCTATGTGGGATTTAATTTCATGGAGGCTGTCCACTCTTACACTCTGATTCAATATAATCCTTAAAACATTGGGCAGAGTGATCAGGAAAGAAAAGAAAATCAAAGGATACAAATAGGAAAAGAAGTCAAACTATCTTTGTTTGCTGACAACCCAATCCTGTATCTAGAAGACCAAAAAATAAAAAATAAAAACTCCACCAGAAGACTTCTAGAGCTTATAAATGAGTTCATCAAAGTAACAGGATATAAGATCAACATACATAAATCAATGACTTTCCTATACAGTGATTCAGTCGAGGAAGAAATCAGGAAAACCATCCCATTCACAATAAAATAAAATAAAATACTTGGAAATCAATCTAATCAAGGAGATAAAAGAGCTCTACAATGAAAATTATAGAACACTGAAGAAAGAAATTGAAGGAGACCTTAGAAGATGGATGGAAAGACATCTCATATTCTTGGGGAGGCAGAAATAATATTATCAACATGGCTATACTACCAAAAGCAATATGCAGATTCAGTGCAATCCCCATGAAAATACCAATGACATTCTGCACAGATGTAAAAACAATTCTTAAATTCTTTTGGAAGAATAAGAGACTCAGAATATCCAAAGCAACACTAAACAAGAACAGCAAAGCTGGAGGCATCATAATACCCAATCTGAAATTATACTACTAAGCTGTAGGTACAAAAACAGCATTGGAACAGAATAGAAGACACAGAGACAAATTCACATATCTATATCTATCTAATATTTGACAAAGGTGCCAAAAACATATTTTGGAGAAAAGACAGCCTTTTTATCAAATCGTGTTGGAAAAACTGGAAAAATGGAACTAGACCCTTATCTCTCACCCTCTACAAAAGTCAAATTGAAATGGATCAAAGGCTTAGGAATTAGACCAAAACTTTACAATTGCTAGGAGAAAATGCAGGATCAACAATCAAACATATAAGTGCTGGCATCAACTTTCTTAACAAAATACCAAAGTGCAAGAAATAAAACCAGAAATCAATAAGTTGGATTCCATCAAATTAAAAAGCACAGCAAAGGAAATGATTAAGAATGTGAAGAGAGAGCCCACAGAATGGGAGAAAATCTTGGCTAGCCACTCCTCCAATAGGGGGTTAATATCCAGAATATATGAAGAACTCAAAAAACTTAACACCAAAAATAAACAAAATAACCCAATCAATAAATGGGCAAAAGAACTAAACAGAAATTTCTCAAAAGAAGAAACACAATTGCCAACAAATATTTGAAAGAATGTTCAACATCTGTAGCAATCAGGGAAATGCAAACAAAACTACACAAAGAGTTCATCTCATTTCAGTCAAAATAGCAATGATCAAGAATACAAACAATAACAGATGCTGGCAAGGTTGTGGGGGGGAAAGATACACTTATACACTGTTGGTAGGACTGCAAACTAGTACAAACACTCTGGAAAGCAGTATGGAGATTCCTCAGAAAACTAGGGATGGAATCACCATACAACCCAGCTATCCCACTCTTTGACATTTTCCCCAAAGATCTAAAATTAGCATTCTCAATGTTTATAACAGCACAATTCATAATAGGTGAATTATAGATTCAACCTAGATGTTCATCAATAAACGAATGGATTAAGAAATTGTGACACACACACACAAACACACACACACACAATATGAAGTTCTACTGAGCCATTAAAAAAAAAAGAATGAAAACTATGGCATTTGCCAGTAAATAGATGGAAGTGAAATGCTAAGTGAAATAAGCCAAACTCAGAAACTCTCATGCGAAAGGAAGCAACAGTAAAATAAAGGAAGCGGGAGGTGGGGGAGGGTAGGATAATATAAAGGAAAGATCAGTAATGCAGAAGAAGGAAGTCAAGAGACAAAGTGGAGAGCTAGGTAAAGGGAGGCAATGCAGAATTAATTCTTTAAAAATCATGTTATGGGGCTGGAGTTGTAGCTCAGTGGTAGAATACTTGCCTAGCATGTGTGAGGCACTGGGTTCAATCCTCAGCACCACATAAAAATAAATTTTAAAAAAAAGGTATTATGTTCATCTACAAATATATATATAATTTAAATATATGTATATTTTAAAAATCATGTTATGTGCATATATAAATATACAATAGTGAACTTTACCTTTATGCATTGGTAGAAAAAAAATCAAATATAAATTAATAGATGAATGAAAGGAAGTCTAGTAGAGGAGGGGAAATGGGAGCGAGTAGGGAGGATGGGATCGAAAAAGGAGGATCATGAACTGAAATTGAATTCCATGCATGTATGAGTTTGTCAGGATGAACCCATACTATATATAACTATAAATCTCTAATTTTAAAAATCCCTAAATTAGGGTCTGGGGTGTAACTCAGTAGTAGAGAATGTGCTTAGCATGCATGAGGTTGTTCTATCCCCAGCACCAAGGAAAATTGCCTAAAGTACAGACCTAGACAACTTCCAGGTTGATGGTGCATCCAAGCGCCAGGAGTATGTTGCATCCCAACTTCACAGGGACAGAAGCTTCTGTGCTCAGGACCCTTTTGGACGTTGCACTATGCACCTTTTCATATGGCTGTTCATCTGTATCCTTTGTAATACCCCTTCTAATAAAACAGTAAATATAAGTAGTTTTTTCTCCAAGTTCTGTGACCTGTTATAGCAAATTATCAAACCCAAGGAGGAGATTGTGGGAACCCTCAAATTATAAAGGTATCAGAGTCTTGGAACTTGTGATTAACTCTAAAGTGGGGGGTACTTGTGGGACTGAGCCCTTAACCAGTGAGGTTTGCACAAATTCCAGTTAGGTAGTCTCATAATTGAGTTGAATTATAGGTCACCGCAATTGTTGGTGTCCAGAGTTGGAGAATCATTTGCTAGTGCAGAAAAACAAACAAACAAACATTTGGTGTCAGAAGTGTTGTGAGCAGAAAAACAGTAACATTTCCAATAATTTTATTTGTGCAGACTTATCCTAGGGAAGTAGTTCTAAATAAAAAGCAGACATCTATGCCCTAAAATTTTTAAATTGGAAATAATCTAAAAAATACAACAGTAAGTGAAAGTTTAAATAAAGGATGTTATACCTATCTGTCCATTGGACTATTACTCCACTATTTCAGATAATGTTTATAAAGACTACATAATAATATATGCAAATGATGCAATGTTAAGGAGGACATGACAGGCGACAAAATGGTTTTCCTAGTGTACTTTTAAAAAGGACAAAAGGAAGTAAACCAAAATGTTAGTCGTTTTTGAGAGATGAGACTATTAGTTATTGTTTTCTCCTTTATACTACTCAGAATTTTTAACTTTTCTTAATGAATATTTATTGCTTTCCCATAGAAACAGAACTTGTAAAGCTAGGGTGGGGGAACATAATGAAAGCTGTTTAGCATATCATAAAACAATTTTACCTTATAGTTTCATGTGGAGGCAAATGCAATGAATTAAACATCGCCTAGACATGCACTGCATTTTTTCTTTACATTGTTGACAAAGTAATTCATCACTAAGTGGAAATAAAGATCTATAATTACCACTTTCCTTCACAAATCAAGTGTGCAAAAAAAAAATCAAGTATGCATAGTGGTACACAGACCCAAATAGAATAGCAAACAGGAAGCCAGACAATTTAAAAGAAAAGCATTTGCTGAATTGTCTACAGAGCATGTACTGTGAATGTCATAAATCTCTTTAGGACATGACAAGGTAGATGTGCACAACTCCAAAATGGTTTACAGAAACAAACACCAAAATGTTAAGCCCATCCACTACATGTCACAGAAATATGAAATGAAAGTTGGATCTGGGATGTCCCCCAAAGGCCCATGTGTTAAAGGCTGAGTCCCAGCCGGCCCAGTGGTGCACGCCTGTAATCCCAGCGACTTTGGAGGCTGAGGCACGAGGATCACAAGTTCAAAGCCACCCTCAGCAATTTAGCAAGGCACTATGCAACTCAGTGAGACCCTCTCTCTAATAAAATACATAATAGGGCTGGGGATGTGGCTCAGTGGTTAAATGCACCTGAGTTCAATCTCCGGTACTGCCCCTGCCCCCACAAAAAGGCTGAGTCCCTTGCTTGATGCTACTGAAAGGTTGTGGAACCTTTAAGAGTGGACTTCTAGTTATTGAGGGTGTGACTTGAAGGGGATAGTAGGGCCACACCCCTTACTCTTCCTCTCTTTTTGCTTTCAGCCACCATAAGGTGAGCATCTTGCTCCATCATGTGCCCCCCACCATGATGTGCTGCCTTGCCACAGACCCAAAAGTAATGGGGCCAACTAACCATAGATAGAAACCTCCAAAACTATAAAGCAAAGTAAACCTTTTCTCTTTCTAAACTGATTATCTCAGCTATTTGTTACAGTAACAGAAAACTTGGAATGGGGTTGTGGCTCAATGGTAGAGCACTTGCCTAGCACATGTAAGGCACTGGGTTTGATCCTCAGCACCACATAAAAATAAATAAACGAAATAAAGGTATTGTGTCCATCTACAACTAAAAATTTTTTTAAATAAAAATAGAAAAGAAAGAAAGCTAACATAGTGGGATTCCCTTAGATAAAATGGCTTAAATCATCATTTTTCAAAGTGTGGTCTGTAGATCCCTAAGGTCTGAGTGGGCAATAATTTCAGGATAAGACTAAGACTGTGTTATTCTTCTTCTTCACTATGTTGACTTGTACAATCTGAAGACCGTAGGTAGACTCCAGGGAAAACACATCTGTTGTCCTGTGAGTTACAAGTAGAACTGTCTTTTCTATAGGACACCCCCTTTTTTTTTTAAAGTAGGATGAAAAACATAAAGTTGGGAGGTGTTTTCTGAATGATCAACATAGTGAATCTGTCACTTCAAGGGCAACAACTGATGGTATTGTATTTGTTGCCAAGGATAAAAGTTGAGTTTTCAATGAAAATGAGAATTCTGGAAAATTTATGTCTGCCACTGTGAGTGTATTAGCTTTCCAGTATTTTCTGATGAGATTGGTTGTGACATTAACCAATGTGATCTTCTTTATGTTGCATGAGAAAGTGTGTCACTTTTGTAGAAAGATCTACGTCACTCAGTGAATTAGTGTTCATTAATCACAAAATAATGCACAATTAAAAGATCCAATCAAATTGCAAGATAGACCAGAGGATATTAATGTAATAGATATGAAAGTTTGTTGATGTGATTTCACGCTCCACATTGTAACTAAACTTTATGAAATTATAGTTGTTAAGTGTCATGTATCTGCTAGAGTTTAAATCTGAAATGTCCCCCAAAGGACCATGTGTTGATGAATGAGTCCCCACCTTGGCATTATTGGGAGGTGATAGAAAATTTTAGAGGAGGTCTTCAGGCCATTTGGGCATGCCTTCAAAGGGGATGGTGGAATCCCAGTCTCATCCTCTGCCTCTCCCCCTCTTTCATTTCCCAGCCATGAAGTGACAGATTTTGTTTTGTCATCTGCTCTTACCACAATGTGCCACCTCACCATAGGCCCAAATCAATGGGGTCAACTGATCATGGACATGAACCTCCAAAACCATGAGCCAAAATAACTCTTTTTTCTTTATAAGTTGATTATCTCAGGTATGTATTATAGTAAAAAAAAAAAAAGCTAATATACATCAAAGAATAATCCACAATCATATAAAAAAGACTATTAAAATTCTCCTGTTTTCCAGCTATAAATCTACATAAGGCCAAATTTTCTTCATATACTTTAACCAAAGCATCATATCAAAACAGACTGAAGGGCTGTTTGTTGTAGCTTAATGGTAGAGGGCTTGCCTAGCATGTGTGAGGCACTGGGTTTGATTCTCAGAACCATATATAAATAAATAAAATAAAGGTCCATCAACAATTTAAAAAAAACCAGACTGAACATAGAATCAGATGTGAGAATTCAGTTGCCTTCTATTAAGCCTGATTCTAAAAAGATTTGCAAAATTATTACATTTGTTTTCTATACAAACATAGTGGCTCAATAGCAAAATTGTGTTATCTTATAGTTCTGTAGGTCAGAAGTCTGACATAGATTCTCAATCAAGCTGCCCCAGGGCTGTGTTCCTTTTTGTAGACTCTATTGGAGAAGCTTTCCCTGCTTTCTTCATCTTCTAAAGAGCATACTTAGTCCTTGACCCAGAATCCTTTCCTCCATCTGCAGGTGAAATCAGGTGCCTTCAGGGTGGTATGGCCATAGACATTCCTCCATCTTCAAAGTCAGCATACCTCATGTCCCTCTAACCCTTCTTTAGTAGGCACATATCATCTCCTATCACAGTCGGGAAAGGTTCTCCATCCACCTTTTGGGAGTCTGTGTTAGATTGAGCCCATTTGGGTAATCCAAGATAATCCCATCTCAAATCCTTAATGCTGCTCACATCTGTAGATTCCCTTTTGCATCATAAAGTAACATGTTCACAGGTTCAGGGGATTAGAAGTGGAAATCTTTAGGGATCATTATTCTACCTCTCACAAATATAAAGAGTACAACACTTCCCACTAATTTTTTTGTGGAATATAATATTTTTCATAAAAAATGTTTTATGCATTAACATGTAATGGCGTTATCATTACTTTTAAATGAGTAATTTTTAAATTTTTATTTCTAATATAATAAGTATTGATAGATATAATACAAATTCACAAATGCTTTTAAAGTCCTCAATTAATTTTAAGAAAGTGGAAGTGAAAACAAAAAGTTTGAAGACTACTGGTTTAAATTATTGAAATGATAACAGCAGACCCACTCTAAGATCTCCTCAAAAGAACATGAACATCCTCCACAGAGAGATGAAACTGTCATATCATATAGAGAAAATGCTGCAAATGTGGTAATATATTTCATTAGGTGAACTGACAGAAGTTTTCAGGTGATGGCTGCCAACTCCAGACATAATGGCAAAGTCCTAGCATTAGTCGGGGTTCTCCAGAAGAAGAAAACTGATAGAATGTATATAAGCTTACGTAATCAGATGAATATTCCTGCAGTGACTGCAGGCTGGCGAGCCAGGAAACCAGTAGCTGCTCAGTCCTAGAAGCTGGCAGCCTCATAACAAGTGACCAGTGATGCAACCCCAGTCCAAGATTGAAGGCCTAGAAGTTCCCTGGAGAGTTTCAGGCACAACTCACATTCAAAGGCTAAAGTGTCTGAAGTCTGATGTCCATGGGTGATGACAGCAGCAAAAAAAAAAAAAAAAAAAAACATGTGCTCAAGAAAATTCCAGAGTGCATATGTGTGAGCTTCCCCTTTCTTTTGCTCTTTCATTCCATTCAGGTCCCCAGCCTATTGATTGGTTCAGTCCATGTTCAGAGCAGGTCATCCCCATTCAGCTTACTGACTTGCATACCAACCTTCTCTGAAAACAATCTCATAGACACACCCGGAAGTGTGCTTTCCCAATTTTCTAGGCATCCCTTAATCCAGTCAAGTTGACAACTGTTATGGTTTTGATATGAGGTGTCCCCCTAAAGCTCATGTGAAACATTGCAAGAATTCTCAGAGGTGAAATGATTAGATTATGAAAGCTATAACTTAATTAGTGAATTAATCCACTGACATTGATTAACGGGGAGATAACTGCAGGCAGGTAGAGTGTTGGCTGGAGAAAGTAGGTCACCAAGGGCAGGCTCTGGGGATTTATATTTTGTCCTTGGTGAGCAGAGTCCTGTTCTGAGTTGCTTTCTTCTGCCATGATGTTCTGCCTCCCCACAGGCCCAGAGCTATGGAGTCAGTCAACCATGGACTGAACCTCTGAAACCATAATCCCCAAATGAACTTTTCCTCCTCTAACTTTCCTTGTCAGGTCTTTTGGTCACAGTGTGCAAAGCTGACTAAAACAACAACCAAGATTAACCCTTGTACCTGGCAAGGAAAGATTTGCTTCAGAGTGTCATCAAGCACCTCTTCTGTCCACAGGGTCACACGTGATTGACAATATCTGGAAATGTATCGATAAAGCCCATCCCATAGCTGAGTTTCATAGCAATCTGACTCTTCCATGGAGCCCTACTGGTGAGACTATTCTGACACAGAATATGGTTCCGTGTGGCTGAAAAAAAAAAAAAAAAGCAAGTCCTGTAAACCCACTCTATGGTGATTCTACGTCCCATATTACCTGTATTCACCTATTTTTCTATTCTTGTATTTCATGACAAGCAAGACTTCCAGCTTCAAAAATTTCTACCAAATCCTTATTTAAGCAAATGATTAAAGGGAATACTAGAAAAAAAAGACATAATAAGGCAGAAAAATGAAAATGTTAACTGACTTTTCTTCTATTTACTTTTCTGTATTTTACAAACTTTCTACAAAGCATAAAATTTTTCAGACAAGAAAAAATTTAAAAGTACCTGCCACCAAATGTATAAATGCTGTAAATACATCATTTAGAAAAATTTAAAGAGGCAAATATTACACAGAACTGTAAGATGCTGAATGTCAAATGTATTGATCAGACAAGGTTATGCTGCAGTTACAAATGACTGTCAAGTCTTAGGAGCTTGAAGCAATAAAGGGTATGTTGTTTTTGTTTTGTTTATTACCATACTATTTGTCTGGTATTAGTGTTTGTGTTCCCTTAAAATTCACAGGTTGAAATTGTAAACTCCAATGTTATAGATTTGGAGGTGGGGCCTTGCTGGTACAGTGGCACAAGCCTATAATACCAATGACTCGTGAGACTGAGGCAGGAGGATCACAAGTTCAAGGCCAGCCTCAGCAACTTAGTGAGACCCTATCTCAAAACAAAAAATAAAAAGGACTGGGGGTGTAGCTTAGTTGGTAGATCACCCTGGGGTCAATCCCAGGGTGGGGGGGCTTTGGGAGGTGATTAGGTCATGAGGACAGAAGTCTCAAGAATGGAATTAATGCCCACGTAAAAAAGACCCCACTGAGCTAGCTCACCCTTCCACTTAATGAAGATATAGTTATAAGACACCATCTATAAACTAGAAAGTAGGTCCTCACCACACACTAAATCTGCTAAGGTCTTGTTTTGGGGCTTCTTAGCCTCCAGAACAGTAAAACTAGATTTTTGTTGGTTGTGAGCCACCCAGCCTATTGTATTTTGTTATAACAACTCCAATAGACTAAGGCAATGTCCTTCACGCATTAGCTGTGAATCCAGCCTGATGGAGCAGCCTCTATGGAGAACACAGCTGGGCTCATGGAAATATGATGAAGCATGCCCAGGATTTCAGAGCTCTGTCCACAACTGCCAGACAGCACATCTGTTGCCCTTGGCCAAGTTCACATGGCCAGTCCTGCTCTTTACAGGGTAGAAAAGAAGATCTTCCTGAAGGGAGAGGTGTGGAAGATTTGTGAAGAGTAATATAGGCTAGGGCTGGGGTTGTGGCTCAGTGGTAGAGTGCATGCCTAGCACATGGGAGGCACTGGGTTCGATCTTCAGCGCCATGTAAAAATAAATAAAGGTATTGTGTCCACCCACAACTAAAGTAATTTAAAAAAGAGTAATATAGGCTACCTTTTCAATGTCAAATGAAGCAGAGCCCCCACCTCAAGCAAAGGAGGGAGGTAGAAGGAGAACAACTAGCGTTTCTTAAGTGTCTACTGTGTTCCGGTCACTTGCACCCCTATTTTTCTTTCAATCTCTTTATGAGCCTCTGAGGGATATCATTCAATCCTTTCACAGATGAGGAAACTGGAAACCCAGCAAGATTAAGTTATTGCCTGGGATCATCAGCAAATAAATGCAAGAGACAGATTTCCAACCCAGGTTCATCTGGTTCTCAAGTGTTTGTGGGTGACATGCCCCTGCTGCTGTCTGCCAGGCAGTTGGGGTTTTCAAGTGTGTTAAAAGAAGACTCAATGCCCTGAATTGCAAAACCTGAAGCAGAAGCCAACCTTTCTGAACAGTGCCAAGGCTCAAGAAACCACTTATTCGTCCTTCACAAACTAACATGTGATAAGCAGCTGGTAGTGATAACTTCAGAGGAGAACTAGGAAGGAAACAAATTCATCAGTCACTCAGCCACAGTCCAGCCTGTGCATCAACGTAGGACCTTCTAAGTGGAGCAGAGAGGGCCACCCCATCAGGACAGGTAGACTGAAGTCCACACCTGGTTCTCCCACTCATTATCCAAGCACATTTGGGAAACAACTTTGTTTTAGGAAACCTCTATTTTCATGTCCAAAAGAGCCCTCTTCTATTATCATTGTTTCAAAAAAACAAAACAAAAAAAAACAAATAAGACAAAATTTGAAGCACTTATAATTGGGACTCAATAAATGTCCATTCCCTATCTCTCCCTTCCTTGCCTTAAAGAAATTGAGCACATGAGAGGAATGTGAAGAAAGGTATAGTTTCTGCTTAAGAGGCATTTTGGGTAGTGAGGTAGATAAATGAATAGACTCATTAGTAAATATTGTGCAAAGGAATGGAAGAAGAGGATGCATGGAGTTAAAATAGCTGGAGGAGCAGTCAGAACATGGGCTATGGGGCTGGAAAGGTCTGAGGTATCAAACAAGCTTTGGTTTAGCTGTATATGGAATGGAAAAACAACAATGGCTTAACAAGATAAATGGTTTTTTTTTTTCCTTCCTGAAACAAAATAAGGAGTTGGCGATTCCAAATAGTGGCTCTACAATCATTGAGGAACCAGATCTTTCCATTTTGTGGCTTCACCCTCCTAATTGACTTCTTGGTCCAAGATAGCTGCTTGATCTCCAACTATCATCTCCATATTCTAGACAGAAAAAAGAATGACAAGGACATTCCACTTCTCCCTCCATCCTTATCAGCCAGAGCTTAGTTCCAGGGCATCACCTCTGGAGACTTGAGGGATTTCTAGGTGGAGTAGTTCATGGGCGGTTTTCTGTGTATCTAGGGCTCAGGGAGATGACTAACTGGGAGATTCAGCCTTAAGCTACACCAACATAGAGATGGCAGCTCTGGGCATGGCTAGATTCACCAAGGAGAGTGTGCAGAGTGAGGACAGGATTCCATTGAGGCCAGCAACAAGGACTGGGCTGAGGAGGTGAAGTCCATGATGAAGTAGACAAACAAGGAGGGTACAGTGCCAAGGAGAAATTTTGCCATTGGTAGTGCCCAGTGTTGAAAGTGAAGCTACTCAGGAGTGATATCATGGAAAATGGCAGAGCAGGGGTCTCCAAGAAACGACACACACACTGGAACAACCTGTGAGCCGGCAAAAATAGAAAGTCAGTCTAGAGTCTAATTTTAATTCTAGAGTCTAATTTTAAAATTTACAGTGGCCAGGGGAGTGCTTAATAAAGAGCCTGCTAAATTCCATGAAAGTATTGCAGCATTTTGGCTTATCTTCCACCATCCCCCATACCCCAGCTCAGTGATGATTTATCCCAGGTGTGGCTTGCTGATGCCAGGATCGGCAATGCAGACCTTGTTCTCAAATAATTGTGGTTGCCTAGTAGAGTGCTAGGCTGATCTACACCCTTAGCCCCAAGGTTGTAAATTTTGACTGTTCCCTGAGGGATTGGCCCTAGGTACCATCTTTTTTTTTTTTTTTTTTTTTTTAAAGAGAGAGAGAGAGAGAGAGAATTTTAATATTTATTTTTTAGTTTTTAGCAGACATCTTTGTTTGTATGTGGTGCTGAGGATCGAACCCAGGCCGCACGCATGCCAGGCGAGCGCGCTACCGCTTGAGCCACCTCCCCAGCCCCATAGGTACCATCTTTTAAAATATTTTAAAGACGTACACTACCCAGAGTAGTCTGAGGCAAGGGACAGCAGATGGGCCAAGCAGCAGACAGACCAAAAAGTCTGAATGGAAGAAGATGAGGAGGAAGATGTTTGGGAGAATTAGGGCTTCGGAGGCCTGTATCATATACTGGGAAATCCAAACAGCAACACACATTCCCAGGACCAGACACTGAGAGGACCCTAGATTTGTACCTTTGGCTGATCTTTGTGTTCTACGCAAGCAGGAGGTAAAGTCTAAGGCAGATGGATAGCTGTGTATTGAATAAGCATTAAATGAGCCAACCTGCAAATACCAGGAAAGTTTTGTTTTGTTTTTGGTCCAGGTGTTGAGAAAATCTGTGTCAACTCAGTGGCTGACCATTGAGATATTGGAGCAGAGACTTTAGAGTCTATACATGCTAAGGAAGACAGTCTACAAAAATAGTATAGAAATGTCACTAAACAAACCAATGACTATAGCCCTTGATCATAGTAAATCTTGCAAAGGGGGAAATAATCCTATTTCCGGAGTTACCACATTATAATATTTTAAATATCCAGTTTTCAAGAAGAGCAATTAGAAGGCATACGAAGAAAAAGAAAAGTATGACCAATCCACAGAAAAAAAGAAATCAACTGAAATCTTCCCTAAAAAAACCTAGGCATTAGACTTGCTAAAGACTTTAAATGTACTATCTTAAATATAATTAACTAGATGAAGGAAACCATAAACAAAGGAGAAAAACAAATGTATAAATGGAGAATATCAACAGAGATAGAGAAATTACAAAAAGAAATAAAACAGGAAATTTGGAGCTGAACAATGCAATAGTTGAAATAAAAAAATTGAAAAGATGGGCAAAATTGACAAATCTTTAGCTAGACTAATAAAAAGAAAGAATATGCAAATAGTAAAATCATAAATAAGAGTAGGAACATCATTGTAGAACTTGCAGGAAAAACAAGTTTATAAGACAATACTATGAACAACTGTACACTGACAAATTAGAAGACGTAGATGAAATGAACAGATTTATAGAAACACACAAATTGTTCAAAAAGAAATAGAAAATCATTTTTATAATTTATCAAAGATCACTATTTGGATCATTACTTTGTCTGCCAAAATGCTGTTCCTTTCCATCTTGGGTTAATTTACATTTGAACAGTTCCCCCCCCCCATATATCTATGGCCATTAGATTTCTAGAAAGCAGTCAAGACTATTCAATGGAAGAAGGACAATCTCTTGTACAAATGGTGCTGGGACACCTGAGTATCCACATGCAAAAGAATGAAGTTGGGCCCTGACCTCATATCTTGTACAAGAATTAACTTAAAATGGATTAACAACCTAAATTAAGTGCTAAAACTTTTAAAAAGAAAAACAGTAAGTTTACATGACCTTAGATTTGACAATGGTATCTTAGAACACTGAATGTGCAAGTAACAAAAGAAAATATATATACCCTGGACTTTATCAAAAGTAAAATCTTGTGTGCGTCAAAGGGCATCAAAGTGAAAAGACAACCTATAGAATAAGAGAAAATATTTGCAAAACATATTGGGCCTAATATCCAGAATACATAAAGAAATTACAATTCAACAACAAAAAGACAATCCAATTAAAAAATGGACAAAGGACTTTAATAGACATTTCTATTATTTTAATAGACTTTCTATATTCTAGGAAGAATGATTGGCCAGCACAGGAAAAGATGTTTAACATGATTAGTTATTTGAAGACAGAAACCAAAACCAGAATGAGATACCTCTCCATACCCACTAGGATGACTATAATAATAAAAGTAGAAAATAAGTTTTGGTGAGAATTTGGAGAAATTGGAACCCTCTTACATTGCTTATGGGAATGTAAAATAGGTCAGTTCCTGTGGAAACAGTTTGATGGCCCCAAAAGGGAAACATTGAATCACCATGTGATCTGGCAATTCAAATTCTATATATGTACCCCTAGAAAATGAAAACAGGTACTCAAATATATTTACATGCATGTTCACGGCAACATTATTCACTATAGCCAAAAGGGGAAAACAGCCCAAATGCTCTTCAGTGGATGAATGGATAAACAAATTGTGGTATATACATACACTGAAATAT
The DNA here is from genome assembly GCF_001458135.2 of Marmota marmota marmota. Lineage (NCBI taxonomy): Eukaryota > Metazoa > Chordata > Mammalia > Rodentia > Sciuridae > Marmota > Marmota marmota. Next base: position 21,827,128 of record NW_026000016.1, on the reverse strand, counting down.
TATTCAGTGATAAAAAGAAATGAACTGTTGACTCATACTTCAACGTGGATAAACCTTGAAAATATGCTAAGAGTAAGAAGCCAGACACAAAGGGATAGTCTATATTTCCATTTATATGAAATACCCTAAATAGTTAAATCAATAGAGACAGAAGGAGATTGGTAGTTAAGTGATCTGGGGGAGGAGGGGTCTGGAAAAAACTTCTCAATGAAAATGTTTTGGAACTAGATAAAGCCAGTGGTTGTAGGACATTGCACACGTACTAAACACTACCAAATTGTACACTTTAAAATGGCTAATTTTGTTATGTGAACTTCACCATACATACTTTTAAGTAAAATAAAAGTAAAGCCACTGTTCAATGGAAAAAGGACAGTCTCTTGTACAAATGGTGCTGGGACACCTGAGACAATGCTAAATTATTGACAATCTCATCTTCACCCCACGGACTCTAAATCCTGGAATCATGTCCTCCTAGGCCTGTTTCAGGTCTGGTAGCAATTTTGTCTCTGTTCAATTGAATCCAGAGTTCCTGGTGGCTCTGAAGTAAGTGCTCTAGGGAACAGATCAGGAAAATTTTCATGATGTACCTCAAATCAGGCCCCTGATGCTCTCTTCAAGTGAGTAAAATCTGAAGGTTTAGGATGCATAGAAATCTAATACTACAAGAAGAGCATGCACGAAGTCAATGCCCTCCTGCCTCGTGGTACTGACAGGCCCCTACCAAAAGCAAGGCCATTGCTCAGTTCTAGTGTCAGGTTGATGCTGTCGTCCGCGCAGCGGACAGCGCTGACGGACCCTTCTGTTTAAGGGAATCCCGAAGCGACCCAACAGGATGAGAGAAATTGGCGTCGCCCACGGGGCGGGGACGTGGGCGGGGCCACGAGCGGGGGGGGACGTGGGCGGGGCCGCGAGTGGGGCGGGCCCTGGGCTATGGGCGGGGCCTGCGCCAGTGCCGGGGCCAGCCGGGCCCTCCGCCAGCGGCGTAAACTCTTCTAGGGCGCAGCGGCGGAGCAGGTGAGAGAGCGGGCGGGGCTGGGGGCGCGCGGCCCAAGGCTCGAGCCCGCGGCGCTGGGGGCCGGGGGTGGA
>NW_026000016.1:21818966-21825764 GCF_001458135.2 Marmota marmota marmota | reverse complement strand
GCTGGGGGCCGGGGGTGGACCTGGGACTTGAAGGCCCGGCCCTGTCCTCCACGTGCGCCAGTCACGGCGGTCGCGGCCCCTTCCCTTGCTCCAGGGCCGAGGCCCCTGAATGCAGCGAGCTCGCGGCCTCTGCGGCCAGCGCGGGGGCGAAAGGGAGCGCGCCAGGGAAGCGGCGGTGAGGGGCCAACCCGGAACTGGGGCGTGGAAAGAGCGCGGCGACGACCGAGGCCTCTGGCTTCGTCCGGGCGCTCTCTGAGCCCGCTACCCGCACCCTCCGGCCGCCAGAACCCCCGCTGGGGGTGGGCGCGGTGCAATTTGTTAAAGGGCCACAGTGCTTAAAGGGGCAGCGCACGTGGGTCTCGGTCAGGCATTTTCTTCTTCCCTCGTGCCTGGGACCTCGCTTGCGCCTAGTCCATTCGGTCACTGCTTTGCGGAGAGGAGTAGAGGGGGTCTTCCCCAGTGGATGAGGAGCAGGGCGCAGGGCTTGAAGATGGCCTTGGTTACTAGCGGTCTTTGGCTGTTTTATCAGGCATTTATAGCGGTGGGGAGACACCCAGAAGCAAGCCTTTGAGCTGGAGGAATCCGAAAACAGAAGCTTGTCCCCACTCCGAATTTTACCGATGAAGAAGCTGAGTCCACAGAGCTAAGTGACTTTGCCCAAGGTCGCCCAGGTAGGATATATAGCACAGCCAAGTTTAGAACCTGGTGTCTTGGCCTGTACTTCTGCTCCCCAAACCTCAGCTTTTTGCTAGCTAGATGAAAGGTTCAGCTATGGCTTAAGAATTCCCTCTTAAAGATATGAACTGTTAGTGAAGTAATGCATTCCTTTTTACAGATGGAGGAACTGAAAGTATTCCATACAGAACAATTGCAAGTCAGTTTTAACTCAAAATAGACAGCCTGGGAAGCCAAGACTGTCCCCAGAATAATTTTGATCAGAACAGACTCCACCTTTCTAATACGGATGCCCCTGATGACCACATAGTCCATTCTGTAGACACCTGAGCCTCAAAGCTTCAGCCAAAACTTTCATAAAAGACTCTGGATAAGCTGCTGCAGGTGTGTGAGCCTCAGGTTCCCCTTTCTGTGCAGGTGGCCATGTGGGAACCTGAGAAGCTAAATCAGCTGATTTGTTTTCTGAGCCTAGGTGGTGAAAGGTCCTCCTTTCTTCATTTCAACTGAGAGCTGGCCATCCAAATTGATGTATTTGATCTCCAAGACAGGGGTTAGGGTTGTGTATCTGTGAAGACTGTTGTTGCAGGGTGCAATGGATGCTGTTTCAGATATGCTGTTTCAGATTTGGAGAAAGACTGTAACCTTTGGTGCCGGTATATAAGGTCTACAGTACAACATGTTAGCATGTGGGAAATGAATGCCTGGTTCCTGAGGCTGCTGTTGACTGTGCCTGATGGCAGGAGCAGAGGATCATGCCTGTTACTCTTTTCCTCATCCCCTCTCCTGTTGCTGTCAGCTCCCCTGCGCATGATTTGCCACATGAGAGACTTACCTTCCTTGGCTTCTCTTTGTTATTGGTGTTAAGGATGACAACATATCTTGTTTTAAGAGTTGGTCATATACGATTAAAAAACCACTTTGTGCTATAGTTATTGGTTATCTTAAGAACTTCAGTAACACTTAAGTAGTTGTTATTATTGCTCTTTTACAGAAGGGGAAGCTGAGGTTTGGAGAGTTAAGCAGCTCGAGACTTGAGTGCCTATGAGCACCAGGATTTGAACATAATTGCCCATCTTGTCTTTATCTTTTTTGCACAGACATCTTCCCACATTCAAGACCCACTCTGTCTCTGTGCTACTGCCCAGGAGGTCTCTGTGGGATTTCCATTACCCATTTACTGAGAAGCCAGTAAAAATAAATAAATTAAATTTTTTTTTTTTTTTTTTTTTTTAAGAAACCAAGGCTATGTGTATAAGTCATGTGTGTGTGTTTAACTGTTGCTTTAAGTTTGAGAGACTTCTGTTGGGGACTGACAAGGCAACAAATGTTTCTGCAAGTGTTTCCACCTGTTTCCTAGCTGTAGCTCCTGGGGGAGGGGTATTGGGGCCCAGAGGTGGGCTGGCCCAGGAGGCCCTCTCCTCCCCAGTCTGGATCCTGTATACCTTGTATAATGTTGTACTCCAGGCTTGAAGATGGTATCACCACCATGCAAGGGTTTGGGGAAAAGGATAATTTCATGTCAATCCTCAGGAAAGAGTAAACATCAGCAAGAAAGATCATTTTTTGTATCCCCTTTATTGACTGGGAGAATGATTACTCATCTTTGCTAGAATTCTAGAGCAGGGGAAAAAAAAACGTAAAGGGTACTCACCTTTCTGTTGAACCATCCTGACTTTTTAAAAAAAAAATAAAAATAATACATTTTCATTCTAAAAAAAAAAAATTCAGTAAGTTTTTGTTTTGTCATCTCCTAGCCATCAGCCCAGAGATAACTACTCTCAGCATGCATTTCCTTCCAGTGCTCTACTCCAGGTGCATATGTATATATTTGTCTTATTAAAACAGTAGAGATAGAAAGTGTAAAATGAAGTTTTGTATCCTGTTTTTTTTTTTTTTTTTTCTTCTTGGTACTGGGATTGAACTCAGGGGTACTACTCTACCTCTGAGTACAACTCTGGCCTTTTTTACTTATTATCTTGGGATGATGTCTTGCTAAATTGCCCAGGCTGTTGAACTTATGGTTCTCCTGCCTCAGCCTCCCACATTACTGGGATTATAGGCGTATACCACCTTGCTTGGCTCCTGTTTTTTTCTATTAATGTTATAATGTCTTAATAATTTTCCCTTCTTTATGTATGCTAATGCTGTCGTTTGGAGCTATATGTTCCCCATGTCTTAACACTTGTTCTGAGAGTGGCACTTTTGGGAGGAGATAGAAACTTTAGTAAGAGGTGGGGCTAGTGGGAGGTCTACAAGTCATTGAGAGTGTGCCCTTGAAAGGGATTGTAGGACCCAGCTCCTTCTTGGGTCTTTTTACTTTGCTGCCAGTAGGTGAATGGTTTTGCTCTACCACCTGCTCCTGCCATGCTGTATTATATTTCTTTTTATAAGCTGATTATCTCAGATATTTGTTATAGTAACAGGAAACTGCCTTAACACTACTTGGAAAACCAGACTTGATGTGTGTGAAGAATATTTGAATATGTCCTTATTATTCTTACCAGTCTTACTAAAGGACACTTTCCCTTTCTGGGTCTTTTGAATTGGCCCAGAGAAGCAGTGCCATTTCTCCTCTATGGCCTCACCTGGCCACACAGACTGCAGCTGAGGGAGAACAGACAGGGTCTGGGGGCTAGAGTTGGGTGTGGGGAACAGGAGGGACTTTACTGAGAGCTTTAAGGTGGCATGATCTAAGAGTGAAGGATTAGGGGACACATCTCTGCCCATAGCGAAGACACAGGCCTTGTAAATATGAATATGCTCCCAGAGAGACCATATGGTGTGCAGTATGGCTACCTGACCAGCCCCCCCTCCCCCAGTCATTATGTGCGTGAGCTTCACAGGGCTGAGTGGGCAGATGAGGGCTCCTCCATGGGCAATTTGGAGACCTGCTTTTAACTGTGGCTTTTGTCTGGGTTTGAGGCACAGCACTGCAAAAAAGGGGGGAAAAAAAACTGTGACTTTTGGTTATGGACATAGAACTTTAACTTGATTTCTTCTGCCCCTCTGGACTTCAGTTTCCTTAACCGTAAAATAGGGTGCTGACTATGTGGCCTTTAAAGTCCTTGCCCACTTTAACATCATCTATTGAAGTGTCCTTTCCTTAGACAGTGTTCACATTGCCAGAGTGCAGGGGCCTTGGACTGGATGGAAATAGGATCTCTCTCTAGGGCCTGGCCTTTGTAGCTAGTTCATGTATCTGGTGGCTTAGCATATTCCTGACTTTCCAAGAGGGACGTAAATAGGCTTCCATAATCCTCCCTCATTGTCCCCTTTGTTTCATCTTCACTATAACTTCAATTTATTGAATACCCACTGTGTTCCAGACACTTTACACATTAGTCTTCACAATCATCTTGCAATGTATCCCTATTCTGCTTTTCACAGAAAACACCTGTCAAATTAAATCATCCTAGGCCACACAGCCAGTGAGTATATGGTTGAAATCACATAAGTACAAGTAGGTAACTCTGTCAATCTCCAAAGAGACTGTGTTTGACCACTGGCTTGCTGCTTCTCACTAAAACAAAACAAACAAAAAATACCTTTCTGGGTCTAGTTGAGGTTGGTGTGCAAGGGGCTCCCTCTGCCACTTTCCTTCAAATTGCCCTTTTCCCAGGCAGGAAATGAAAATTTCCCCAGGCATTTCTGAGAAAGAAAAGAGCCAGTGGAGGTTAACCTAGAGCCTGGGCCAGGGTTCAGGAGGCCCTTGCAAGGGTACCTGGAAGGGTGGGGCAGTACTTTGGGTCCTCCCTGGGACTCAGGCCCCAGCTCTGGCTGAGGTCACCTCCCACTATTGGGGGGAACCATCCAGTTAAGTTGTGTGTGTCATGAACTGGGACGGACAGATAAATATTCAGCTGGGGCCAAATTCATAGTTAGGTGCTCAGGGTGATGAGAGAGGTGGGCAGGATTTCTCAGCATGTCATCTGACCTTAGGAAACCCTTCTGTAGTCTAGAGGAAGATCATGGGGGCTTTCTAGGAGTCATGGGAGTGCTGTGAAGTAGCCATGTGACCACAGAACGTGACCTGCTGGAAACCAGCACTGCTGTCTTTGACCGCCAGAGGGTATTATTCATTTGACCCTGCAGGGGGTGGGGGGACCAGGTGTCCAGGCTCCAAACCTTTCTCTGTAGCCCCAATATTTGTGGCAAGAGCAATAACTTGCAGTTTACTATTATTTTTCATTAGACATTGGGGTTTGCTATCCCATTTAAAAAACCTGTTTCCTACCTGAGTCCATAGGCTTTGAATGTTAAAGTTAAACCTTTGCTTTTCTCTGGAATGAAAAAGAGGAAATTGGGTCACTGGGTTTCCATAATAATTGCAGGAACTGCTGACACCAGCCAGCTGGGAAACTTCTCTGGGTCAGACTCCCTGGGTTTGGCTCATCAGTATTTTGATCCCATTCAGCTGTTCAATGGAAATGAGCAGTGGCTTCTTTGGATGTTGTTGCTTCCTAATTCATGGCTGCCTTCAACCACAGGCTTTTTTCTATCCCCATCAGCCACTGTGCATTTTCCCCAGGTACCCTGAGGGAACAGGGAGCAGGGGGTTGGAGACTGGAAAGCTGAGAGAGCTGGTTGCTCTCGCTGATAGGATTTGACATCAGCACTGGAGAATTGCCCAGCCCCACCCCCACCTGGCTGTGAGTCAGGCTCCAGCGGGAATTCTGTGCGTCACTCTGATGTGGACACACATCCAGCAAGAGGTTGTTTATCTGTACACCGTTGGGTGGTGATTTTTACCTCCAAGGATTTCAGCGCCATCAGGCTTCAGTGTGGCCTTAGAAGCCTTGCAAAGCAGACTCTTAGCAATTCAAAAGAGAAGCAAAAGGAAAATATCCCAGCTGCTCTGTTTTTCTTCAGGAATCAGGTAATCAGGGGTGCTGGAGAGAAAATGTCATCCAGTCCAAGGAAGGGATTCAGAAAGGGGCAGGAGTGGAGGAAACCCTGTCTAAGTGTTGATGCTTGCTTGGTGTTTTCCTTTAGAAAATTAATAGCTTTTAAAAACTGCAGATGCCATCCATCTTTATTTTTAAAACTTTGAGAAATGCAGGAAAATATAAAATTAAAATTACCCACAATCCCACCAATCCAAAGATCACCACCTTTAACATTTTGTAATATCTTGCCATTCTTTCATAGATACACATTTTAAAAGAAAATTCAGATTATTATGTGCAGTTTTGTAAATTATTATTTTATATTTTGTTAAATTTAACACTGCTTTTTAAAATGTTGTTCGAAGTAAGATTTTTAGTGGTTCTGTAATAGTCCCCATAAGACGGATATGCTACTCTCCTCCTTACATATGGAGGATACATCTCAAGACCTCCAAAAGATGCCTGGAACCTCAGTACCAAATCTTCCATATATTACGCTTTTTATCTATACATACACATCTAGGATAAAGTTTAACTTATAAATTAGGCACAGAGATTAACTAATAATAATATAAAACAATCATAACAATATATTATAATAAAATTTATTTAAAACAAAGGAATTTTCCATGTAATGTTTTTGGACCACAGTTGATCATGGGTAACTGAAACCACAGAAAGTCAAGTTGCAGATAGGAAGGCCAACTGTGTCTCAGTACAGGGTCAGATGTCTCATTCACTTAAGTAACTGCAACACCCAGTTTTTTGCATGAATCTTGCTGTTTTCTGAGAAGTAGCATTTCAGAATCTCAAGATGTGAATATCATTATAGCTTTTGATTTTTCAGTTCAAAATGTCCCAGAGGTGTTTGACACCCAGTTTTTCCACAGCAGGCACTATTTGGGGCCTTTTTTGGATGTGAGCACTATGCTAGTCTGAGCACCTTCCATTCCTTTGCCTCCCCAGTTGTTTTCTGATCAGGCCCTCCATGTTTAGGGGAAAGGGCTATTCATTCTTTTACTCCCTCATCCAGCAGTGGAGTAGTGCTTTGCAGTGGGGACATGGAGGTTGTAGGTGAGGAGGTGTACTTGCCTTACTGAGCCAAGGCCCAGCCTGGTGATTAAACAGCCAGAACATCCCAGAGACTGTCTAATGGGCATAGTTGCTCAGGAACCATTCTGGAATGCAGAATCTCAGGCATTAGGATGGAGCTCCAAGATCTGCATTGGGGGGGGGG
>NW_026000016.1:21788048-21818948 GCF_001458135.2 Marmota marmota marmota | reverse complement strand
TTGGGGGGGGGGGGGGGGGGGCAGGGACTTGAGATTGAACCCAGGGGTACTTAGCCACTGAGCCATATTCTCAGCCCTTTTTTAATTTTTTTAAATTTTGAGACACAGGATTGCTAAGTTGCTTAGGGTCATCCTAAGTTGCTTAGGCTGGGCTTTGAATTTGTGATCCTCCTGCTCAGCCTCCCAAGCTACTGGAATTACAAGTGTGCACCACTGTGCCCAGCTGGAATCTGCATTTTTAATACACAACCTAGCAATAGTGTTGAAGAACCAGGAAACAGAATACCTGGGTCCAAGGCTACCTTGAATTAGTCACTTTTTATTTTCTTGTAGGGCTGGGAATGGAACCCAGGGCCTTGCACATGCCACACAAGCACTCTACTGCTGAGCTGTATCTCCAGACCAAATTGGTTGTGTGGCCCAGTGGTAGAGCACTTGCCTAGTTTGCCCAAGGCCCTAGGTTCAACTCTTAGTACTGCAAGAAGAAGAACAGTCACTTTTTAAACCTCTTTCCTATTCTGTAAAATGGGAGATAATAGTGGCACCTAACTCCTGGGGTTCTTGCATTTAGTGCTTACTAAGATGCCACCACTGGCCCCTTAGTGGCCATGACCATCTTTGAGAAATAGTGATCTTAAAGGGCAGCCTTTCTTACATGCTTTGTTGGTCCCTCAAGTGGTAGGAGCTCAAGAGAGGTGCCTCCTACCTGTCACCCTCACCCCGAGCAGGCTAGGAGGGTTGTGATCACATTGTGCCCATGCTTTACCAATAAAAACCAGCTTTTCCCCCAATCACTTCTAAACACCAGACCTCTCCTGCCCTGCCTGCCTGGAGCTTGGGCCCTCTACTTTCTTTGGCATAACATCAGGGGAGTTTTAAAAAATAATAAATGAAGGAAGGAATCTGCTTCAACAGAGTTGTTTCTGGTGAGGAGGCCATACATATGAATTTCTTTGTGGACTCAAAAGCATATTTTTTGGTTTTCAAATGTTTCTTCCTAAAGAGCTGTTAGGTCCTGATGAGAGCAGACCTATATGCTGGTCAGCAAGTATGGATGGTGAGGACAGTGTTCTTCTCTGTTCAGTGCAGTGTCACATGGAATGAGCATAGCCTTTCTTTAAGCTTACCCTCCCCAATGTGTCCTCAGATATCAGGGAAACTTGGGCAAAGTGCTTTCCAGGGAATATCTTAGCTCTTGGCAGCTGAATGGAGAAATGGAAATTGGAAGGACTTAGTCCTGTTTGGTCCTAGGTGCCCTACCTTTTTGAGCCCACTCTTCTGTTAGCTCCCTTTGTCCTTCGTAGAAGCACCTTTCCATTTCTCTTGAGCATTACCTCCAAGTCTTAGAACAGGCAGCCTCTGAACATTGTTACACTTGTCTGGTCCTCAGGGGCTGACTCTATGGTGTTTGAGATACAAGGACTTCCAGATCTGCTCCTCCATTCACTATGAAGATGAATCACAGGCACCCTAGAGGCATGGGAAGAACACTAGGAGGGAGATTGTAATTTATTAATTCACACCCCAAACAAAACAGTATGCTAACAATGGATGAAAAGAGCCACTAGCATCATCTCCCATCTAAGGCATCAATTTTGAATGTTATAATTTAGCTAGAGAAAATGCAACCAGCTGTTTGTTTTAGGTGCCCCCCCACACACACTTTTAATATTGTTGCAGTGCTGGGACGGAACCCAGGGCCTTGTACATGTCAGGCAAGTGCTCTACCAGTGAGCTGCGGCTCTAGCACTAGGTGCTCTCTCTGAGTAAGAGAATTCATCAATCCTGGAGGGGGGATGTAAGGGGAACTCCTGAGTCTAAGCAGGTGTTCATTTAGGGTGTATCTAGAGAGGCTAAGCCTCACAAATGAGAGGACAACCTTAAAGTTTCTTCTAGAACCCACCTGATAGTTTCTCTCATTTTCATAGATGAAACAACTAAAAGGGAAGAACTACCCCAGGTCTCATGGTGAGTTGGGGCTGTGAAGCTGTGTCCCCTCAAACTGGTTCCCAGCCAGGGCTTGGGGTCATAATACTCTCTTATGGCCTTGGGCTAAACCTAGTCTTGAGGGATTCCAAGTGAAAAGGTGAGAGCCCCTCCCTTGGTAAGGCACCCAGCCCCTCCCTGGAATGGTCTACTCGACCAGGTACTTGCTATTGTCAGGTTAGGTCCCATCTTATATATTCACTTAAGTGGTTACCACTTTCTAGAATGACCACCTCTTTCCATCTCAGCCAGGCAAAATATTACTAACCTGTGAGGCGCACTTCCTGTTTCTCTTACTCCATGAAACCTGAGTCATCCAATGCTAATGGTTGACAGATTTTCTTTTTCTTTCTTTTTTTTTTTTTTAAATATTTATTATTTATTTTCGGCGGACACAACATCTTTGTTTTTTTGTATGTGGTGCTGAGGATTGAACCTAGGCCGCACGCATGCCAGGCAAGCGCGCTACTGCTTGAGCCACATCCCCAGCCCCGATTTTCTTTTTCTTAACTTAGCAGCCATGGTCCTTATTACCTCCCTCCTGGAACTTACTTTTCTTTCTTCTGTTCTTACTCCTGTTTTTCTGATGGACCCTCAATGAGATCTTCTGAGGCTGAGGGGTTTATTGGCTGAAATCCCTGCGAGATTAATGGGGAGCCTTTGCAGTAGGCTTGAGCCAGGAAGGTAAACAGAGGCAGGTCATGCTTCATGCCTATAACTGGGAGAGAGTTAAAGTTCCTATGAGAATACTCCAGGCCACAATGGCTATCTTCAAAAAGAAAAAAAGTGGCAGCCACAGGCGCTGCTAGAGAAATAAACCTGGCTGTCTGGATGGAAGGACCATCTGGAAATCCCATGAATTCCAGGGTGACTTGCCTGGAGATGAGCTTTCAGCAGAAGTTCAGCCCCAACAGTCTGTGGGAGGTTACTGGTGGCTCAACAGATATCCCTGTTCAAGATGTCCCCAATGGGTTGTCCTGTGTCCTTCCCAGACCTGAAGTGTGTGTGTGTTTGGCACTGCACTGGTTTTCATGGGGTTTTGCTGTGTTGGAACTCCATTTGGAACTGCACAATAGTCCTCGGGGCAGGCTTCCCTCCTCTGTGGTCTCTTTGGCATTGGTGCTCCTTGGGGTCCCACCCATAGTGGCCCTTCCACCCACACACTTGCTAGTGTGGGTGCACTTTCTCTTGTGGCTGTGGCTACCACTACTTAGTTCATGATTCTTTTACCCAGACCCTCAGACCTAGATGGGCCCTCAGTGAACTCCCCTTTTTAACCCACAGATACTCCATGGGTTCCTGAAACAAATTCAGTCCTTCCTCTGAACCTTGCTTCTCCTGTCATTCCCAGCTTAGCCCAGTGTGGCAATCATCCTAGGTCCCATCCTTTATTTTATTCTCCATATCAGGTCCCTACATCAGATTATCACCTCATCCTTCTGAACTGTCCTCTTCCCTTTGCAGTCACTGGCCAGACTGAGGGACTTATAAACACAGATCGGATCTGTCATGTGTCTTGACTGTCCTTAAAGAGACAGAGGTCTCCCCCACATGGCATAGGAGACCTTTCACACCACCGCAATCTGACCTGTCCTCTGCCCTTTGCATTCTCTGCCCCACCTGGAAAATCTTGTCTCCAGCAAAATTTCTATCTTCTCTAGAAAACACTTCTGGTCTTTGAGATCTAGGCCCTTCTTTGTATTACCTTTTGACCAATATCTGGATGATACCATTTGTCACCTTGGATGATTTTTGTTGATAGCACAAAAGTATCTCTTACTCATCTTTATATTCCCTGAGTACAAGCCTCCTCAGGCATTCCCACACTTGGCAGTGGCAGCCTCAGGCAGCCCTTGGGAGCTCCTATTCTATAGCAGTCATTTAACATACAGATCTCATGATGGGGAGGACCTGTGTCTGGGTCTTCAGGCTGTCCCATCCACCACCTTAGCCCTCACTGCCTTTGCTTCACAGAGTGATACAGGATCCCTGTGCTCCTTTTCCAGGTGCTTCCTGAGGCAGGGCCATGCTCACATTCATGGCCTCTGACAGCGACGAAGAAGTGTGCAATGAGCGGACATCCCTGATGTCAGCCGAGAGTCCTACACCGCGCTCCTGCCAGGAGGGCAGGCAGGGGCTGGAGGATGGAGAGAACACTGCCCAGTGGGTAGGTCCCACTAGCAGTTGGAGGTCTTAAAACAGGAGCTTGGGGTTCCTAAACTCTATGGATTGGTGTAGTTTGTATTTGAAATGTCCCCCGAAGCCCTGTCCCGTGTGTTAAGGGCTTAGTCCCCAGGGTGGTTCTACTGGGAGGTGCGAGGACCTTTAGGAGGTGGAACCTAGTGGGAGGTCTTCAGGTACCTGGGGTGTGTTCTTGCAGGGAGTAGTGGGACCCCAGCCTCTTCCTCTTCTCTTTCATGGCCTGGCCATGAGGTGGCCTGTTTTGTTCTGCTCTGTGCTTCTGCTGTAATGTGCTTCCTCACTTCAGGCCCAAGGGAATAGGGTCATTTGATCAAGAACTGGAACCTCCGAAACTGGGAGCACAAATAAACCTTTTCTCTTATAAGTTAATTTATCTTAGATGTGTGTTAACAGAGACAGAAGCTAACATGATTGAAAAACAGACATTCCCCAACTGGAGAGAGGAGGGAGTAAATCTGAGAATTGGCCAAGGAAGTAGATTGTCCGCCATGGTGGATCTTGCATCTTTGAGGGATTTCTAAGTAGACTCTCCACACAGTCTAAAATCAGCTGTGAAATGGCCTGGGTGATGCCCTCCATCCCTGCCCCCTTAGATTTACCTTTCTAGTGCAGGTCACTGTTTCCATGGTAACATGAGAGTGAGTTTGGAAGCTAGAACAGGTAACACCAAAGCTTTAGGAAGGTAGGAGGGAAACTTATTTGGATAGGTGTGCAGCCAGACATGATATCCATGAGATGAATCTGCCTAAGTCACCATTGACTCTCCAGCTGGAGGTACTGTCATCTTACCTGCAGCCTCAGGGCAGGAGTGGGGTAGACTTGGGAGAATCACTAAGCTGTGCCATCTGCCTTTCATTAGGCAGAACATCTGAATCTGCCTAAATCCCTTTCTCTGTTTTGCTCATTATTGTAGTTAAAAACCTTTCTTTGTGGACTTTTTTCTTACAGCCAGCTTTAATCCCCTTTGCTGAAATTTGAGCTCATTTCTCCACATTTTTCACGAGCACAGAGCCTGTTGTCCTGAATTCTGAGTGAAATATCACCAGCTCAAGGTCACTGCTCAGCCTTTTCTTGCTATTTTCTTCTTTTATCTCCTGGAGTTTTTGTGCATTTTACTTGTTTGTGTTCCAGTCCTTCAGCTCTCCTTCCCTTAGATAAACAACTAAATTGGAACTCTCTCTGCAAAGAACCAACACGAAGCAACTGTCCTTTTCTGATTTGGTTTCATTTAACTTGTTCTTTTGCTGTTAACCTAATTAACAAGGTAGCTAGTGGCCCTTAATTCCACAATTCCAAAACACTAATTCTTGCCAACCAGTTTCTGCCAGTATGTGTCTGACAGGTATCCTTCCCTCCTTGCTGCTCTCTCATTTGAACTCTCTCACCTATCCAGAGCCCAGCTCTTCTAATTCAGAGCTACAAGTTTACTTCTTGATTTTGTGAGGCAAAAGTTCAAGGTAATTTCTTTCTCTACCAGTTCCTAGTGTCTTATTCACAACCGAAGAAAGTCCCCCTATGTGCTCCTTATTCTAATTAGTGATTTATCGATGGAAAATGTTTGATCCTTTTTCCTCCTACCACCTGGCCTGTCTCCTCCCAGGTCAGTATGACCATTTGAACAGAATTGAGGGGCATCCTGAGTCCCTGTACTTTGGTAGGGAAAATATCTTTTGATGGGTTCCAAATTCATTAGCTGTTGAGTTGTGGACCAGAGACTGCTCTTCTGTGACAGTGGCAGCCTCCCTCTCTTTATTTGTGCTGGTTAGTCCAACTCCATTTTTTCTTTACTATTGTCCTCCCAAATCTTTCATACATCCTAAAAATGCAACACTCACACATCTCAATTACAGCTCTTAAATTGCTGCTTATACCTAGAAAACATCATTCAGCTTCTCATTTCTGATTTCAAAATCCCTGCCCTACATCACCAGTTCATCATGTGGGGCAGGCACTCCATGGTCCTCAAGATGTGGTTTCCCACAGAGGAGCCAAGATAGCGAGGAGGACTGCGAGGAGGACCCTGACCACTATGACTGCAGCAGGGTCCCTGGACGGCCACCAGGCCTGGAGGAAGAGCTGACCCTCAAATATGGGGCGAAGCACGTTATCATGCTGTTTGTGCCTGTCACACTGTGCATGATTGTCGTGGTGGCTACCATCAAGTCCGTGCGCTTCTACACAGAGAAGAATGGACAGCTGTGAGTTGGGGGCCTGGGCAGCGTGGGGTGGAGTGGCAATAGAGTGGAGATGGGTTTGGGGTGGTTGTGGCTTCCTTTGGCCACTGCATCTGCAGCTGCATGCCATTGACAGTGAAGAGTAGGAACAGAGGGCTACCTGTGTTCATACCCCGACCCATTGCCTCCTGGCAGTGACTTGCCTGGGCATGCTTCTCAGCTTCCTTCTCTGTGTCGGAGTTTAATAATGGGGCTACCTGGAGAATTAAGCAAGTGAATAACATAGAAGGCAAGCTCTGGCCACACAGCACTGAGCTCCATGTTCCAAAACCCAGGTCTCTCTGTTCCCTTGGATATAAATTGATGGTGTTAGATCAGATGATTTCTGAGCTTCCAACCTGGAGAGAAAGATTTACAGGGCCCTTTGTTGATGGCAGTAAACTTGACACATACATGCAGATGTTGCAGCATAAACAGGAACTTCCCTTCTGACTTCCCTGTGCCCATCACTGTTCAGAGCCTTCTCTAAACATCTGGGGGTTTTAGTTGGAAACTTATTTGGGTTTGATTTTGGGTTTTTAAAAGAAGGAACGAAGCACCACCCTCAGGAAGCTTATACCTGTTGGGGACTCAGAGCAGCACAGGTGAAAAGCATTGAGAGGATTGGCCCAGCAGATGCTCCTGGAAGTCCAGGCTGGGAATAGCAGGTTCTTGTGCCCCACCAGGGCTCCAGTGGGTGGGGATGGGGGAACAGCTCTGGATAAGTCCTAGTCTGGGTGGAGCTGATGAAGAAGTGTGGATGTGAGACACCATTGGATCTGTAGGGACCAGGGCTGACAGAGAGAAGCACCTCCAGGAGGGATTTAATTTGGGTGGCAAGGAGAGGTGTTGATGCGGTCATCTAGTCCATGCTCCCTCTGCTCCAGACATGAAGCTGCAAGCCACAGGTACATGGTCAGGATTCTGGCAAAGGACCCAGCAGTCAGGGACTGCTCATGATGGTGGAAGCACTCCTGTCATGAGGGCTGTGCTGAAGCAGTGTGGGAATGTCCAGGCACCCACAGTGGCTCCGAGCATCGCTCAGGGTTGGGGGGTGTTACAGAGCAGGCAGGAACCAAGACCACCAGCCTGTTGCCTTCCCAGCATCTACACTCCCTTCACCGAGGACACTCCCTCAGTGGGCCAGCGCCTCCTCAACTCTGTGCTGAACACCCTCATCATGATCAGTGTCATCGTGGTCATGACCATCTTCCTGGTGGTGCTGTACAAGTACCGCTGCTACAAGGTGAGGCCCGTACACCCTCTGCCCATCTTTCCCTCCTCCTGTCTCTCCTCTCCTCTCCTCTCCATAGCACCTGCCCAATGGGACCCACTGTACAGTAACATTTTTTGAGGGGTACTAGAAATTGAACATAGGGCCTCACAAATGCTAGGAAGTCCTCTACCACTGAGCTACATCCCCAGCCCTCACAACAATCTTTTTTTTAAAAAAAACTTTTAGAGCCCTATCTTTTCTGGGAAATAGACTGTTTCGGGCATTCTTTCCCACCCTACTCCTGTCTCTCACCATGGATTACCTAAAACTATTGTTTTTTAAACTTTCATGGGTACAGTGATGCATACCTATAGTCACAGCAGTTTGGGAGGCTGAAGCAGAAGGATCACAAGTTTGAGGCCAGCCTCAGCAACTTAGAAAGACACTGTGTCAAAACTTTTTAAAGGGGTGGGGGTATAGCTCAATGGAGAGGTTTAATCCCAGTACTGCCAAAAATACAAAACAAAAACACACAAACTTTATTCCACTTACTGAGTTCCTCTTTTTAATGTTCCAAGTGTCAGTTCTCCCATTCAGAAGGTAATTTTGTTTTGTTTCTCCTCCTGAAGTTCTATTTTAGGTTTCCTTCACCCTGACACTTCCCCTCTGGGTTTATTTTTATTTTTCCATTTCCCTTTTGGACAGGGATGATCAGATGCTATGCTGAGGCTTTCAGCTCTGGGAAGTGTTTGGGTTGGACCCACCTGCAGCCACTGAGCCGCCCCTGGGAGTAGCTGTGTCATGCCTGGCCCCACTTGTGGGTAGCTCCTGTCCCCAAAGATGCTATAAGCTCTTAGACACTGGTTTTAGGCAGAAGGCTTTACAACCCTAAAGATTGAAAGGAAGTTAAGCTAGGCATTACCTAATTGAAAACTGCACACAAGCTTGGCCCATTGCTTTGTATTTAGGCAGCTGCTGTTCATGGAGCCCGGAGAGAGGAGAAGCAGAAAGACTGGGGTCTGCAGGGATGAGACAGGTGGTGCAGGCAGGGAGCCGAGCAGTCCCAGGGAGAGTGACATGGGCATGAGCCATGGGAAGGACTATCAGGAAATGCCCCTGAGCTGCAACTTATGGATAAATAACAGTTGTCTGTGTAAATGAGGCA
The DNA here is from genome assembly GCF_001458135.2 of Marmota marmota marmota. Classification (NCBI taxonomy): domain Eukaryota; kingdom Metazoa; phylum Chordata; class Mammalia; order Rodentia; family Sciuridae; genus Marmota; species Marmota marmota. Next base: position 21,810,166 of record NW_026000016.1, on the reverse strand, counting down.
GACCTTTAGTATTGAAGCAGGAAGGTCACAGGAATGGTGGGAAGAGGTAGAGGGCTGCTCATTTTGGAGCAGAACATATGGCATGTGGGTAAACAAGCTAGAAACAGCGTGGGGAGCATGGAATACTGGCCCTGTTATGGCCAGTAGATGTCAGGTGGCCAGGCCCAGAGACCACGAAGAAGTGGCTTAACCATCTTTCAGTAAGGTATTCTTGGAGATGTGACAAACAGGAGATAATTGTGACCCATGTGGGCCGGTGGTAGTTGCAATAAAGAGTATGAACAAGTTCCCTCTTGACCTGGCATGCAGCAGAGCCTTGGTGGCCACTTTCCACCAGGTAGACCAGGTTTCTGCTGGGGTCCTCATGGACCAAGCTGCTAAGTGATGAGCTGGTCCTCAGAGATGAGACTGCAAGGAAGTGACACCACTGTACCACTGAGGACTAGCTGAGGATCTGGTTTAGGATCAGGCCCACCGTTGTTTTTTGACCTCTCCATGCTGGGCCAACAGAAGATAGACCTATTTGTAGACCCTTGGGTAGGAGGGGACTTTCAAAAATAGTACCTCAAGGGGCTGGGGCTGTAGCTCAGTGGCAGAGTGCTTGCCTAGCATGTATGAGGCACTGGGTTCGATCCTCGGCACCACATAAAAATAAACAATGGTATGATGTCCACCTATGACTACAAAAAAAAAAAATTTTTTTAAATAGTCCTTAGATAGGCCTGCCTGACCACTTAACGCTGAAATTACACCCCAGTGAGTCTTCTGTCACTTTTCCTACTGATCTTTTTTTCCCCCTTAACCCTTATCAGTACCCATTAATATTGTGCCTATTCCATTTATGTGATATTTGAATTCCCTTCATCCTAGAATATACTCATGAACAGAGACTTCATTGGTTCTCTCTCCAGAGCCTAGAATGGTGCCCGGCAAGTAGGAGATACTAAGAGAGTTAGTGCTGAAGTGTGGCGAGCACAAGGCTGAGGCTCATCTCCCTCAGACAACTGCAGGGTGACCTAAGAAAGACCTCCTTCTCTGTAAGATGGCCACCTGACACTTTCCCACACGTTCATGAAGTAGCCTATATAAAAAGGACACCCAGCCTAAGCAGCAGTCCTAGCAGCCTGGGGGCTTGTGGTCTGGGGAGCTTGGGAATCTCTTTTCATGGTCCTCCTATTTCTTTTGTCTAGTTCATCCATGGCTGGTTGATCATGTCCTCTCTGATGTTGCTGTTCCTATTCACTTACATCTACCTCGGGTAAGTGGTAGTTGGTGAGCAGCAGGGTCCCTGGGGACCCCTTCCAGCATAAGTGGATATGAAAGACCTGGGTAGGGAAAGATGGCTCTTGAGCTCCAGCTCTCCCCAGAATCAGCTCTTCTAAGAGTCCAGGCCTCTAGGTTCCTTTTGCACAGACCTTAACAGAGGAGTAGGGCTCCAGTGTGGACCACATCTTTCTGATTCCTGATTTAAACCATCATGGAGCGGCTCTCTGTTACCACCAAGAGGGACAGAAGCCCCTCAAATTTTACATTCCAATTTTGGGCTAGGTCTGGATACTTATATAATTTATGGGGGAAAAAAAACTGTCTACCCTGTTGTCCTTTGATTTGGTTTATTAGCCTCACCAGGGACACAAAGAACATTTCCCCGGGCTTTTTCCATAAGCAGAGCATCTTCTAAGTGGTGCCAGTGAACGTTTATATGAGCCATTCCAAGCATGAGTCATTGCTTTATTCCCCATCCTATTCCAGAAACAAATATTTTAAGTGCTTGGTTGTAGGATCAGTGGAACTGGGGTACGGGACCCAGGTTATCAAAACCTAGATTGGGACTTAATGGCTGAGGAACAGAGGATGTTAACCATGCAGGATGTGACATCTCCACTGAGTTTCCCACCCCATGGCTCAACCTTGGTCCTGCAGAGAAGTGCTCAAGACCTACAATGTGGCCATGGACTACCCCACCCTCTTCCTGACTGTCTGGAACTTCGGGGCAGTAGGCATGGTGTGCATCCACTGGAAGGGCCCCCTGGTGCTGCAGCAGGCCTACCTCATCATGATCAGTGCCCTCATGGCCTTGGTATTCATCAAGTACCTCCCAGAGTGGTCTGCGTGGGTCATCCTGGGTGCCATCTCTGTGTATGGTAGGTGGAGGTGAGCCTGGCAGTGGGCAGGGGGTGATGCCTAGGACTGAGACACTGTCAGTACTGCAGAAGAATGGCAGGTGTCGAAATGCTCAGACCCACCCTGAGGAGGCCTTGTAGGAAACTCTTCTTTGTAAAACATCGGGGTCCCATGGACACATGTTTTTCTAACCAGTAATCACCACACACCTTATTTTCATTCTTATTCTCATGATTATTGAGCATGCCACTGTAAGCACTGGACACACTAAAAGCTCTGTTCCCAAGAATAACCCAAAGTACCTTGAATACCTTAACTACTCAAAATGCTAGCTGTTGTTTAATTAATATTAGTATGATTATTATTGCCAATATTGACATTCCTGTTTTAAGGCTAAGAAATTTAAGACTCAGCCAGGCATGGTGGTGCACGTCTGTAATGGCTCAGGAGGCTGAGACAGGAGGATCGTGAGTTCAAAGCCAGCCTCAGCAACAGCGAGCCACTAAGCAACTCAGTGAGACCCTGTCTCTAAATAAAATACAAAACAGGGCTAGGAATGTGGCTCAGTGGTTGAGTGCCCCTGAGTTCAATCCCTGGTACCCCCTGCAAAAAAGAAAAAAAAGAAATTTGAGACTCAGAGAAGTGAGACTTCCAAGCCTGTCCTCTGGGTCTCAGGTTCACAGCTCTTTCTTGTTTGGTTTACTGCTTTAGGCCCTGCTCTGGGATCCAGCCAGTACAAGATTCTAGATATGATCAGAAATTGATGAGGTTGGGTAGCTAGCCCAGTGGCAGTGAACATTCTGGCAGCTCTACTCTGGGGATCCTGGTGATAGAGAGCTGACTCCTCTCTGGGGCTCCTTGGGAATAAATGTCTTTTTTAAAATGACAAGGACGTGTCTGTTTTCCCAGATCTTGTGGCTGTGTTATGTCCTAAAGGGCCACTGAGAATGCTGGTGGAAACTGCCCAGGAGAGGAATGAACCCATATTTCCTGCCTTGATATACTCATGTAAGTGGGCACTCATATCTCTGCTTGACCAAGGAATCAGCAGGCAACCTAAAGTGGGGATAGGGGCACTTGGCCTTGGCTTTCAGAGTTGACAAGAGACACTCTTTCCCTGACTGAAGGAGGGGATCCTGCCTTGGTGATACCAGGAAGCTGTGTACCTTCAAAGACCACAGTGAGCTGTATCTTGCTGTCACAGAAGAAGCATCATGGGAAGTCAAAGGAACTCTGAGGGGGCCTGGAGTCAGCCCTGTGACTGCATCCCATTTATCACTCAGTGGTGGTGCGGGCCATGCTCTCAGGATCCTCTGTAGCCCTGAAACCACCCCCTCAGCCTTTTAGGCTCCTGAGGAAAGACTTTGGAGAAGGATTTTTCAGGGTAGGGATCTGGGGGAAGGGAGCTCCTGTCTCTCCCTGGGCTTCCTTGACAGCAGCATGGCTCAGAAGTTAGTCATCTTTGAAGGAAAGGCACATAGAATCTCCCTTGACTTGGGGTTTAGGAATTTGTATTTATATGTGCATTCAACAAATGTCCCTAGTATTCATGAAGTCCCTACTTTATGGCTAGGCATTGAGGGTCTAGCAGGCCTGGAGCCTCATGGAGCTTATGTCCCTGTGGTTTGACCACCTCTTGTCTATTGATGGTGGGGTGCTGCCCCCGACCCTCACAGGCAGCTGAACTTAAGGTCGCTCGTGTGAATTTCCAAGGACACCAAATAAAACACAGACACACACTTTACCTTTAAACAAGCTTCAGGACGGCTTCTCCGCTCTCAGCCTCAGGCTCCCCAAATGGGAGAGCAAGAGAAAGTCACGAGAGGCTGGCGAGAGAGAGCACATTTGGAAGTGGGCTTTTATTGGGGAGACCCTTATCTTAGAAATTTCCATCCAAAAGCCAGAAGGGGCAGGGTTACAAGGAACAGGGGAGTGTAATTCAAATCAAGGGGTGTCGCCTACATCTGAAGACACACCCTCAACTTCCTGAACTGGGACAACGCCCAGATCACTATGTAGTGATGGTCAAAGCCTCTTGATTCAGGATGGAAGGCGTGAGTCATTCAGAGTGGCTCCCCACAGTGGGGCTTGTTTAAGTAAAAGCAGGAATTTCTGGGACCTGCAGTATCCTGAGAAACAATTTATAGAATGACTTCAGTACTAGATAATTTGGCATGAATGAGGACCCAAGCTTGTAATGGAGAATTACCATCAGCATGGCCTGAAAGCACATTCCAGGAATCTTCCAAGGAGAGCAGAGACCATGTATGGAAAGACTGAGACAGTGCTAGTGCTGAGTGCTCCAGGGCTCTGGGGAGTCACCTGTGGATAGATGAAGTCCTTGCTCTACTAGAGCTTACATTCCAGGAAGGGAGAGGAACAGGAACAAAATAGATAAAAACATAAGTCAGGAGGTAATGAGTGCTCTGTAGAAAAAGCAGGATAAGAGACTAAGGATCTGAGGAGCATAGGGTGATACTCCTTTACATAAGATGGTCAGGTGATATTTGACCAGTCACTAGACTTAGGTAAAGGAGGGTGCTGTATGGAAATCTGGGGGCCAGCGTCCCAGGTCAGAGGGACAGCAGTAAGTGCAAAGGTGCTAGATGGACATGGGCCAGGTGCTCAAGGAGCACCCAGAGACCAGAGTAGCTGGAGCAGAGATAATGAAGGGGAGAGGGGAGGGTCCAGATCACTTTAACCCCTGAAGGCCACAGTGAGGATTTGGCTCTTACTCATTAATGGTATGTAAAGGTTTTGGGCTGACCTGACTTGATATTTTAACAGGATCACACAGGTTGGTGTTGGAGAACACAGTGTTGGAGGGACAAGAGCAGAAGCAGGATCCAGTTTTGAGGGCTGAATGGACTGAATAATAACCCAGGAGAGAGAGGATGGGTTTTGGAAGTGGGGGCAGCAGTATAGACAGCGAGTTGTAGTAGGCTTCTGGAGATGTTTTGGAAGCAGAGTTGGTGAGGGTTGTTGATGGGTAGGGTGTGTATAGTGGGCCAAAGAGAGTAAAGGATGATGTCTGTGATTTGAACCTGATAAACCTCTGCTGAGAGGGAGCAGACCGGTAGCAGTTGCAGGAGTGCTGAAAGTTTGCTCTGGTGCATGTTGAGTGTGAGGCACTCGCTGGACCTCCCAGTGGAGAGTTGTAGACACAGAGTAGTTAAGTTCAGGGGACAGTATCCAGGCTAGAGGGAGAGAGCACGATTTAGTTAGTCTCACGTGATCCAGCAGTCCCTCTTCTGGGTATGTACCCAAGAGAACCGAGAGCAAGTTGTTACCTATTAACCTATAGTTACCCTACTATGCCAAAAAAGAACCAATAGCAGTCTCTCCACTCTGTTTGGCCCACTAATGAACTTTCGCTTCTTCCCCTTGCTCTTCCCAGTCTCACATAACCTCCATTCCATTCCATTCTTCTACAAGATTGACTTGATAGTTTCCATAAATGAGTGAGAACATTGGATATTTTATCTTTCTATCCCTGGCTTATTTCACTTAATATAATGACCTGTGGTCCACCTGTGTTGCTGTGCTGTAGTCCCAGACTTTTTTTGTTTGTTTGTTTGTTTTCTGTTTCTTTTTATTTATTTAGTATTATTTTGGTGACATGGTATTTCATGCACAGTCTGGTCTCAAATGCACAAGTTCAGGTGATCCTCCTGCCTCAGCCTCTCAAGTAGCTGGGACTATAGGTGCACATCACCTGTGCAAAAAAACCCTGGGTTGGGTTTTTTTATTTTTTTTATTTATTTCTGTAAAGGAAGCTGTTGGCATTCTGATGGGAATATTGAATCTATAGATTGCTTTGAGTAGTATGGTCATTTAAACAATTTTGATTTTTTTAATCCATGAACATAGGATATCTTTCCATATTTTGGTGTCCCCTATAATTTTTCTCATCAGTGTTTTACAGTTTTCATTGTAGAAATATCTCACTTCCTTGGTTAAATTTATTCCAAAGTGGTTTTTTTTATAATTTTTTTATAATTTTATAATTTTTTACAGTATAAAAAATACCTTAATTTTTTTTCAGCATTATTGTGTGTAAAAGTGCTACAGTGTGTTTTTTTGTATGTTGATTTTTACATCCTACAACTTGACTGAATTTGTTTATAAGTTCTGCAAGCATTTTTGATGAAGTAGTAGGTTTTGCTATATGTAAAATCATGTTGTCTGAAAACATGAATAATTTAACTTTTTCTTTTCCAACTTGGATGCCTTGTATTTTTTTTTTCCCTCATCTAATTGTTCTTGCTAAGACCAAAAGGAAAAGGAAGGAAATTTTGACACATGATACAACATGGATAAACCTTGAGGGCTTTCTGCACAATAATTAAACGAATGATAAAGACAAACATGATCCTCTCATATGAGGTATCTAGAGTAGTCAAACACAGAGACAGTAGGATGAGTGGCAGTAACAAGCAGCAGGAGAGGGTAAAGGGAAAATGTTTAATGGACACAGAGTTTCAGTTTTGCAAGATGGAAGCCTCCTGAAGATCGTTGCACAGCGATGTGAACTGTACATTTAGAAATAGTTAACATGTTAACATTTTATGTTATAAGGTTTTTGTTAAGACAGTTTTAAAAACAGCACAATTATTTTACCAAATTATTCACTGATGTTACTGTGAGGAGGGGGAAAAAAGACAAAAAATGATAGTCTGTCCACAGTTGGACAGTGAGTTGGTACCCCTCTCCCAGCAACTTCTAATAGTGGAGCCTGAACAAATACCCAGAGATTGGAGAGCCTCATACAGTTTTTCTAGGAACAGACTGAATCACTTCTCCCCAGGTGGGTGCAGCCACTGCTCAGCACTGCCTGAGGTGTGACCCTTTTCTCCTTCCCCTAGCCGCCATGGTGTGGACAGTGGGCATGGCAAAGCTGGACCCCTCCTCTCAGGGAGCCCTCCAGCTTCCCTACGACCCGGAGATGGGTGAGTTATGGGGGTGGGGGACTGACAGCCTCTCATCACTAGAGGGCAGCTCCATACCTGTACCCAGCTCTGCCTGGCCTGGCCTGGCCTTTCCAGGAAGCAAAGTTCAGGAGTACAGAGCGATGTCATCTGAAAGCCAGCCCCCTAGGCACAGGCATCTCAGAGATTGAAGATCCTGGGCTGCAGCCCCTTCTGCTTCATTTCTGATGGTTGGGGCTGGCAGGGGAGGGGCAGAAAACCCTGAGATCAGCCAGTGGTACTGGTGGTGGGGGCTTTCTGGAACTTTGTTTCCAGGGCCTGGGGAACCCTCTGACTGGCTTTTCTCTCTCTCCTTTACCCCCACCTCATGACAATAATGGGCACACAGAAGAAGACTCCTATGACAGTTTTGGGGAGCCCTCATACCCTGAAGTCTTTGAACCCCACCTGCCTGGCTACCCGGGGGAGGAGCTGGAAGAAGAGGAGGAAAGTAAGGTGCCCGTATTCAGATGGTCTGCTCTAGCCGTGGGCAGGGTAGAGGTGGGGCTCCCTGAAATCTGGGTGGAGGAGGGTATGAGAAAAGAAGCCCTTTATTTATCAAAGGTATCTATGAAAATCAAGGAGAAACTGCAAAGCCAAAGTCTCTCTCATTGCCAGGCCCTGGGCCTTTTCCATGCAGGCTAACCTGTATATTTGTCAGATGTGTTTTAAGCGTCCACTGTGTATACCTGTGCTGTGCTGTGCTAGGTGAGGCCCTGCTATGGTGGATCCCAGGGGCTAACAGGGCACAGGTGCTAATCATACTATAAAAGCCAATAAGGACTGAGGGAGACCAATGGGGTGCCAGGAGAATGGAAGGCAGGTTTCCTGATGGTCATAGAGTTCCATGAGGGGGTAACTTCTGAGCTCAGCTCCTGTGGGTGAGTCATAGCTGTAACTAGAAGAGGGGAGCACAGGGGGGCATTTCCCAGGGATCGGAACCTGAGGCAGACAGCAGCATGTTGAGTTAGAGGAAGTGAGGGCAGGACACTGAGACTGGCAGTGCAGATGAGGTGGGGAGGCTGGGGGTTCTCATCTATATCTCGGGAGCAGTGAGAGCCTTCAGGAGGATTTGAACTGTATGGGAGATTGACATGACTGGCGGAGCAGAGTAGTGGCCTGTGGAGACCTCTTTCTGGAAGCATATCCTTGGGTGGTTTGTAGGTCATCATCCTAACGTCTTGTGTAGAGGCAGATGGGTATGGGCTCTTGGGCTCAGAAGGTGGGTCATAGCAGGTGACAGTACTGCCACTACATTGGGCCACTGTGAGAGTTGGGGTAATAGCTTCCCCAGGCAGAGGCCAGTGTGGCTGGACATGAAGAGTTTGAGGATGGGCCTGGAGACATAGTGATGCAGCTCTTTTCCCAAGGGATTAAAGCAGTCGTTTGGTCCATATGCAGCTATAGACCTTGGCTGCATGCCAGGCAGAACTGGAACAAGGAGCTGCTATAGTATGACAAAGACTCTGTTCCCAGGAAGTACCTGTGACCAACGCTACAAATTCAGGCATTCCCATGACCCTTTAGGTTCAAGAACTCACCAGAATAACTCACAGAATTCAGGAAAGTACTATACTTATAATATTATTATAAGGGATGCAAATCAGAGCTTGCCAAATGAAGAGACATAGAGGGGCAAGGTCTGGGAGGATCCTGAACATGGCACTTTTGTGTCCCCTCCTGGTGGAACAGAGCATGTCACTTGCCTGGCACACGGATGTGTTCACCAAGCTACAGTGTCCAGAGCTTTTATTAGCATTTCTTATGGGGGCATGATGGAGTGAATCCTTGTCCTTGGAACTAAACCTCCATCTACAGCTACCATCCCCTTCCTAGAGGTCAGGCCCTAAGTTCCGATCCTCTGATCAGATGGTCTTTGTGGTGACAGCTCCCATCCTGAGTCATTTCATTATAGACTCAGGTGTGACCTAAGGGGCTCATGAATTACAAAGAGGCTCCTATTACTTGGAAAATGCCAAGAACGCAGTCTCTTTTTCCCCCAGGAACCCATCAAACAGGCCAGTCAGATTCTTCAGCAGCATTTGTAAAGGTTCAGAAGAAAGCCCTGAAGCCTTCAGGGAGCACCATGTTTCTATGTTACAGAGCCCGCAGGGAGCACTAGTAGACCTCATGGTAGACTGAGGAAGACATGGGGTTTTGTCTTTGACAATGGGGGACGGGGGGACTGTCAGGAAATTATAAACAAGAAAATCTAATGAACAGAGCTGCATTCCTGACAGACTGGAGAAACTGGTGGCTACTTTTTGAGGCAGCCTGACCCCAACCCCAGTCTGCATGGCTGCTGCTGGAAGCCTAGTGAACTGGATTGTGCTGGGCAGGGACACTGATGCCTCTGGCCTCTGGTCCCCTTGTGCTGGACAGAGCAGCTGGGTTTCCCTGACAGGTGTCATCTGCCCTCCTGTCTTAGCTTGCTTCCTGTTGAGGCTTCTGAGAGCTAAATGGGGCCACTTTCTCTTCCCCAAACAGGGGGTGTGAAGCTTGGCCTGGGAGACTTCATCTTCTACAGTGTGCTGGTAGGCAAGGCGGCGGCCACAGGCAGCGGGGACTGGAATACCACACTGGCCTGTTTTGTCGCTATCCTTATTGTGAGTAGACTGGGTTTGTTCCTTGGGGAATTTCCAGCTGCTGTCTTCTTTCTGAAGAGCAAAAGCAATGAGGGGATCTTGCAGGGCAGGGGCAGGGGACAAAATAAACCAGGGAAGTGTAGTTAGAACTCCTCTTTCATTCCAAAGCTGTGTAATTTCCCCTCCATGCCACTGGGTCACCATGAAACTCTAAATCCCAGGGGTCTCCTGGGACTGAGAATGGCCCCATTACCCTGAGCCACAACAGTGCAGTCTGGAGGCCCTTGTGGCCAGATGCACATACTGGGTGTGATCTCCTACATGTCATCTTCCTTTTAGATTAAATGGGGTGGAGTCTCTGAGAGATACCTGCTCCATGTCCTGCCCCTTGATGAAAACCTTGAGTACCAGGGGGTCAGGCACAGGATTAAAGTTGCTCTAATGTTTGAGAAAGAGGTTCTTTCTGTCTACAAGCGTATGTGTCAGGAATGGGATAACAGATCCCAGTCCTTCCTTCTGCCACACTGTCTGACCTGGATCCTGCTGTCCCCAAGGAGATGCCCGGTCCCCATCCTGGACACCTGGGGCAGAAACAGAAAGGGCCATCTCCATGCTTGCTTCCCAGGGATGGGTCACATGGCCTCTTTGGTTTCTTCGGTGTCAGTCACTGAGAGTCCTACTGGCATTTCAGTCATGGCTGTCAGTTCTCTAAAGAGAGGCCTCCTGCCATCCATGTCTGCTGTAGCCAAATGAGGGAGGCAGCTGGTCCTGGTAGAACAGCACCACCAGGAATCAGGAGGCCCACTTTCTGGCCCACTTGTTAACAATACAGGCAGTGTGTCCTGTCTGGAGTGAGAACCCTGTCCCTCTGCACCTGGCAGAACTATTGCACCGTCAGGGAAGACAGTGGTGTGTCCAGCACTGTTGCCTCACTAGTCTTCAAACATCTGAACCCAGGACTAGGCTAGCACTACTCTAACCTGCCCATGCTGGAGGGGTCACTACTCCGCCCATTTGATGTCCTACAGGGTTTATGTCTCACCCTCCTGCTGCTTGCCGTGTTCAAGAAAGCGCTTCCCGCCCTCCCCATCTCCATCACCTTTGGGCTCATCTTCTACTTCTCCACTGACAACCTGGTGCGCCCTTTCATGGACACCTTGGCCTCCCACCAGCTCTACATCTGACAGGGAGGACATGCAGCCACAGGGCTGGAAGCTGTAGGAAAACTTCACCAGATGCAGTTGTATAGTTTTACACTCTAGTGCCATATATTTTTAAGACTTTTCTTTCCTTAAAAAAAAGAAGAAGAAGAAGAAGAAAGTATTGTGTTTACTTTGTGACAAGGAAGCAAAGCAACTCTTTGGTGCTAGCTGTTTTGTCACCAGACTGACTCGCCCATGGGACACATGACAAGTTTATGCTCATGAACTGAGGGGATCACATGGAGTGGAACCAGGCCTGGAGAAGGACGCCCATTCCCCATCCAGGTCTTGAAACCTCCAGGGGTCAAGAGGAGGGAAGGTGTGCATTGGTGGGGGTCACGAGTCCACGCCCAGGAAAAGTACTAAGCACCTGGTCACTCCAGCCAAGAAGAAAAGCCAGTTCCCTGTCAGGAATTTCCCAGTGCTTTGTGATATTATTTTATTATTTTTAGAAACTGAGTCCTGTTCTTGTTAGGGCAGTTACTGCTGGGAAGTGGCTTAATATTAATATCAATAAATAGATGTCTCCTGTTGGAATGTTGGGGTTTGGTTTGTTTTTAAGTGTCAGCCCCTCCCTCTCTCTGTCACCCACTCCTGGGGCAATGTGCTAGGGGCCCAGAAAGGAAGGATCTACCCTGTTAAGGGGAAAAGCTTAACTGCCTCCTTTCTCTACACTCATTTCTCTACCTAGAAAGCTTTCTAGGCAGAGGAATTGTGAGAGCATGAGGAAGACCTCACATACACTCCAAGGCAGTTGCCAAAATGCTGAGTGGTTTCTTTAGCAAATATCCGTCCTCAGCAGGAACCAGCATACTGGTGTCGAAAAGTCCTTTGCTCTGTATCAGGGCAGACCAGAGCCCATGTTGAGATCCACAGTGGTGAGAGAGTGTCAGGTTGGCTGTGCCCTTTCCTCTGCATCAGTCACAAGTTACAAAGAGCCTCAGAAATGCCTCAGGATGGGAACCTGAGCTTGTTGGAGCCATGCAGAGCAGGCTGCTGTCTTTCTAGGGCTGCTGAGAAAACACAGGTGTGCATTTGGAGTTCATACTGGTAGCGCCGTGTCCTTGTTCCAGAAATAACATGAATGCTGCAAAACTGGCTGTGTATTTTGAGAGGAATAAAAGAATCATGTATCTCAGTGTTTGACAGGAGCTTTCTTTCCCCTGGGCTGTTTGAGGAGGAGCAGAGGAAACCACAGTGACATGAAGGGAATTGAGGAGCCAAATGCTGTTGGTGGTAGGGCCATGTTCCATGCTGGCAGCTGAGGGACCAGAATAATGGCATCTTTTGCAAAAGCTAGAAGCAAGAAGCAACTTAAGAGGGCAAGGATGGGCCTGGGAAGCTCCCAAGAAGTTAGTGGGAAAGAAGAATTCTGAAAAACCCATTACATTTGGTCAGTTATGGCAATGTTTATCTTCAAAAGAGTAGTTCCCGGGTGGGGTTTTCAGAGATGAGGCTGAATAAATGTTTTGATTTGAACAGCTGGAAGAGGCCTATGTGAAAGCCCTGGCTAGTAGTTGCTGTGCGGAGGCGACATTCAGAGTAAAAGCAGACGTGGAGGGCCTGTAGGAAAGTGGATTGACAGCAAAGGAGGGAGATGAGCACCATCACCGAAGGGCCTGGGATTACGGGTTAAGATTAAATGTTAAGACTGGGAAAATAAATGCATGTGGGAAAAACCATTGGAGAGAAGATAAAAAGAATTCAAGCTGAAAAGAACACAGCTGGTATACAAATCTTCACGTAACCAATCAAATAATTTAATATTTTATCATTTTCGCTTCAGATTTGTTTTTAGAAATAAAGCTTTGGAGTTCTGAAGTCCTGTTTGTATGACACCCCAATCCTGTTGCCTCAGTCCATGTTCTGAGGTCCATTTGTGTCCTCCCCATCTATGGTTTTGTATATTAGCATATTTAACTTTACTCTAGAGGTTTTTTGCTTTGGTTTTCTGTTTGTTTTTTTTCCTCTAGTACTAGGGATGGAAATTGGCCTTGCCCATTATGGTTTGGATGTGAGGTGTCTCCCCAAAGCTCATGTATGAGACTGTGCAAGAAGGTTTAGAGGTGAAATGATTGGGTTATGGGAGCCTTAACCCAATCCATGTGTTAATCCCCAGATAGGGATTAACTGGTGACTATAGGCAGGTAGGGTGTGGCTGGAGGAGGTGGGTCATTGGGATTTTGTCTTTGGGGTATATATGTTATTCCTGGCCAGTGGAGTTTGTCTCTGCTTCCTGAAGTGATGTCCTGAGCCTCTCTCCTCTACCACACCCTTCTGCCATGATGTTCTGCCTCACCTCGAGCCCCAAAGAATGGAACCAGCCTTCTGTGGACTGAGACCTCTGAAACTGTGAGCCCCAAAATAAACTTTTCCTTCTCTAATTGTTCTTGTCAGGTCTTCTGGTCAGAGCAGCAAAAAAGCTGACTAAAATACCCATACTAGCCAAACAATCTACCACTGAACCACATCCCTAGCCCTGACCATTTTTTTTAAGTATTCTGTATAAATGTAGTTCTGGTTCAGATAGTTTAACTTTTGTATAGCTGTATCATTGTGTGATACCCCACTGTTTATCCATGATGCTATTGATGGGTATTGAGGATTATTGCAGTATTATAATTTTACTACAATGAGCAACCCATCACATTTTGTGAATTTGTAGGAGTACTGAAGTCCCCTGGTTGCCTGGATATTTCAGTTGTTCCTATGCACTTGTGTCTGTTTACATTCCCATCAGCAATTGAGAGTCCCTTTTCCCCCCAGTTCTGTCAATACTTGTTATTATCAGATCTTTCATTTTGGCCGATTGCCTGAATGTCATCTCTAGGATTTAGTTTGCAGTGACGTTAAGCACCTTTTCATTTGTGTGTTGGTTAAATAGGTTTCCTTGTCTATTGTTTGTGTATTCATATTCTTTGCCCATTTTTCATTTGGTTGGTTGTCTTACTGATATTTATATCTCTTAAAATACATATTGTGAAGAGATGCTAATCTTTGGTTAATTACAGTCATCTTCTGCATGGTGACATTTCAGTCAACAATGGACTGTGTATATGGTGATGGTCCCCTATGATTATATCACTGTGTACATCATAGTGTCTGAGTTTATGTAAGTACACTCTATGATGTTTGCACAACAACAAAATCTGACTGCACATTTCTCAGAAGTGTTTCCGTCTTGAAACCTGATTATATATATATGATTGCAAATATCTTAAGACTGTGGCTACCCTTCCTCTACCCTCCTTCAGGAGTCCTTTGCTGTACCAAAGTGATTTTAAAATGTATTGTTGTTCAGGGCTGGGGTTGTGGCTCAGTGGTAGAGCACTTGCCTAGCATGTGTGAGGCACTGGGTTCAATTCTCAGCACCACATAATAAATAAATAAAGTTCTATCAATAACTAAAAAAAATTTTTTAATGTATTGTTATTCAGTGTACCAGGTTTTTGCCTTTGTGACTTATGCCTTTGAATCTGCTTTAAGAGATCCTTCTCTACCCTAAAGATTTTCTAAAAGCTTACACTCATATTTTCATAATACAATTCACCTTAAATGTATGTTTATGGTTGTATTTAGCAAGGAGATAATTTGTTGTGTGTGTGTGTGTGTGTGTATGTGTGTGTTTTTGAATCTGTGTCCAATTGTCCAGCACTGTGTCCCTTCCCACTGGTCTGCAGAACTCTCCATACACATGCCAAGCTCCCATACAGAGGTGGATGGATTCCCAGGCTCTCTGTTCCACTCTCCTGGTGCTTGCTGTCTCTCAGATCAATGCTCACCAGGTGACTGAAGCAGAGAACTTTTGTATCGAGAGAGAAGGTGGAGCTCTCCTGGGAATGCTTGTTTGGGGATCCTGGAGGTGAAGGGTGGGTAGATCTAAAATCAATACTGGATTTCCTATGATGGTATAAAGCTACGAAAATATAATAGTGTGCAATTGTAGGATTCAATGTATGCATCCACTGGATAAAACACTAGAGCTGGAGTGCAGCCCAGTAGAGCTGTAGTTTAACCCAAGTACTAGCTTCTCTTCCTCCTGAGCACCACCCCCTGCACTGATTGGACAGAGGGATGCAGAACAGGGAAGTTTACCCCTCCTGAGTTGTGATTGTTGTCCAATCTCATCTTTCCCTCCCACTGCCCCAATTGTGTTTTCTAGCCTTCTTTACTCGCCTATGAAAGAAAGACTGTTCTTGAGACTGGATCTTAGGGTCATAAGATCCTCCTATCCCAGTAGACCTTTTCCTGCCTCTGCAACAATGCTTTTGAAATCTTACTAAATCTTTTTTTTTTTTTTAATTTGAAAATTCCCTCCAACTCCTTCTCTTTCTTCCTATTCCTTTTTTAAAAATATATACATTTAATTGTAGATGAACACAATACCTTTATTTATTATTTATTTATTTTTATGTGGTGCTGAGGATTGAACCCAGTGCCTCACACATGCGAGGCAAGCTCTCTACCACTGAATTACAACCCCAGCCCCTCCTGTCCCTTTCTTGATCCTTTTCTGACTCTCCCTATTCCCTGAATGTAAGTGATTTCCAGGGCACAATTTTGGATTCCTCTTCTCTACTCCATGTCCCCCAGTGAGATCCTAGACATGCATACGACTTCACCTGCGGTGTGTCTTCCCCAATTTCTATCCCTCTTTACTAACAGAACCCTGAATGTTTCCAGGTTGGCCATATATGCAATTAATATTACTTATCTCCCAGGATCTCTGGAAAAATGACATGGCTCTGACTATTGGAGGATAGCAGAATTCCCATTGGTAGGTCTTCCAGAAAAGCTACTTTCCTGATTTAAAAGCAAGGAGTGAGGTACACCCAGTAGTAATCCACCATTTGCCTTACTCTTTTCTCCTTGTGTAGTACACAGATATGCTGCTTTGAGAGGTCACAGCCACCCCTTTTGGACCATGAGGGAAAATGCCATAAGCAAAGCACATGTGGCAGAGAAGGAAACCACAGGGAGGCTGAGTCTTGATGACTTCCTTGAGTAGCTGCCCCAGCTACCCACAGACTTCTTTTAATGTTATAAAATCAAACTCCTATCTGATCAAACCACTATAGTTGTAGATGCAGTCCCAAGCAACCCCAATCTAATTTCCAAATAATAAATTTCTATTCCAGATGTCTCTGCTCACTGAAAAGCTCTTCCACTTCATTATCTGGGCTTATGCCTCCTCTCCTCTCTTCCACCAACACCTCAAATCTGATCCTCCAGGGTTTACCATCCCCAACATGCTTGTCTTAGCAGTTTCCCCAGAATTGTTACAGAGTTGTATTTATAAAAATCATCAAGTAGAGGATGAACCCTGAGGCCAACATACCAGAAAATAAAAGGAACAGGATTTTAAGCGTAGAGGAGGTTACGGGGGGAAAGAGATCCCTATAGCAGAATAAGGCAGTGTTTTCACATCTGCTGCCAGATGGGTATGCTGGGAGCAGAAGTCATTTCTCTTGCCACAATATAGCCCTCCACTCACCCTTGCATTCCTTGTTCCTTAGGCTGATTCTTCATGTAGTGGTAGCAAAGTCCTCCCAAGCTTCATCCTTGGTGAATAGAATGGCTATTTTTGGAGTGGCCTCTGAACCCTAAAGTTATTCTCTGTAATAATACTTGGAGAGGAACTTGGCATCACTTTGTCACTTGGCAGCTATTGATGGAGGCAGTATCTTCTTGGATCTCACAGGCAAAGTAATAAATAGTCCTTACCATGTTTTCTATCTCCAGGGTCTTTTGTTTCCCTATTCATCTTGAGTCTTTTATGCCAATTCTACAAAGACTGATGATCTTGGCTTGACTATTCATTTATAAATGAAGAGCTAGAACAGGTGTCTGAAGTGGCTTTCCTTTGCAGATGGAAATCTGGAGTGGGTTGGAGTCTCATTCAGTAAATCCACATTCCCTTGTACCTTCTTCTGTGGCGCCAAGGAAGGCCTGTCTCACATCCCCTCTCCCCTAGGTCCTGTCCTTCATGGTGCATAAGAACTGCCCGCACTCAGTCCTGGTTCTGGTTGTCTGCTGGGGGACCAGATTAAAATAAGACTGCGTCACTATAACCAATGACCCTCTCTACTAATTACCATTTCATTTGGCTACGAAGATGTGTCGCCCTAAAGATAGACCTTCCCTGGTAGTCACACATTTTCCTAACAAAAGAATAATATAAAATGTATGGGCGTTTGGTGCCTACAAAGCTGATTTCTATTCTGCTACCAATAGCCCTGATCAGCTGGTCCACTCACTTCTCTGGGCCTTAGTTTCTCACATTTATAAAGTGTGACTTGTAAATGTGCTGTAGAGAGGAAACGTGGTCCAAATGGTATACTATTTTTTTTCAAAGCTATAACAGTGCTACTCAAACTCTTGACTTGTATCTGTGGTGAGTTGAATGCACCAGAGTAAAACAGGGTAGGTGAGCAGCACCCAACTCTTGGGAGTGGGGAAGTGGAACCCAGCGCACAGGCTGAACTCTGCCCACTATGAGCTCCTGGCTGCAGGACCCACAGTTTGGTCCCAGACCCATCACTATGTGCATTGAGGCCAGTGCAGATGGGCTGGTGCAGGCCAAGGAGGACTCAGTCAGCAGTAACCAGACAGAACCTTCTGGGCAGAATCTGCTCCAAACTCAGGAAGGAATTTCTTTATTCATACTCAGGAACTTACTTTATACATTTGGTGTATTCCAGGCAATATACCAAGATGCAATGTGAAGATACAGATGTAAAAGGACTCTGTCTAAAGGAGCTTGGAGTCTGATTCTCTGAGACACAGAGACAGACACAAGAGGGCTGCAGTGGCAGAACAAAGAGCAAAGTGGAGGTGGTCAGAGGCATGTGTGCTCTCAGGGCACGGTCAGTGGATACTTCAGGAAGGGGCGGGGCCTGGTGTCACAGCCCGTCTTCAGGTGTGGAAGACATATAGAACAATCAGGGTGCTTCTTGCTGCGAGTACCTGAAGGCCCCACTAAACAGTGACATTAGTTAAAAAGGGAAGGATCTTAATTTGGGTTCCAATTGGCTTAAACAGGAATTGTCTCACATGACAAGTGGAGCGGATGGTTCATATTTTTTTTTTTAATTTTTAATATTTTATTTTATTTTTTTAGTTTTCGGCGGACACAACATCTTTGTTTGTATGTGGTGCTGAGGATCGAACCCGGGGCACACACATGCCAGGCGAGCGCGCTACCGCTTGAGCCACATCCCCAGCCCCGGATGGTTCATATTTGATGATCTTTTTCCATTCTTTCTGTTTTCCTCTTTGGCATTATCATCTGCACAAATGAAAGGGTGTGTGTGTGTTGAGGGAGAGAGAGAGAAACAGCCTTCCTTTGTCACTGCTATGATTTGAATTTGTCCTCCAAATTTCACGTTACAAACTTACCTACCTATGTTGATAATATTTGGAGTAGGGGCTTTCGGGCAGAATTAGAATTTTGTAATGACATCATAGTGGAACCCCCATGATGGGACTGGTGGCTTTATAAAAAGAGGGAGAGAGACATTACACATGCATGCTTCTCTGTCTCATGTGATGCCCTCTGCCATGTTATGATGTGGCATAAAGACCCTTATCAGATGCTAAGCTGATGCTGATACCTTGCTCTTGGACTTCCCAGCTTCCAGAACTGCAAGCCAAATAAACTTCTATTCTTCATAAATTGCCTGTTGTCAGGTATTCTGTTATAGCAGTAGAAAATGGAATAAGTTGTTTTTTAAGGTCAATGAAAACCATTCCTAGAAGCCCACAGGCAGATTTCTCCCTGACTGGCCAGAATTGTGTCCCATCCCCATACCTAAACTAATCAGTGGCACTGGCTGGGGAATTGTCATGGCTTGTCTAGACCAAGAACTTAACCCTGAGTCACATGGGAGGGGAGTGAACTGGAATAAAAATCAGAGTTCAGTTAGGAACAAATGGTAGAGGAACATAGAAGGCTCTGTTGGCTAAAAATAATTTTCTTAATTTTTTTAATCAATTAAGATTCATCTTGCCTATGTATCATCTTCATGATTTTTAAGTGTACAGTTCAGTAACTCCTGTAGCCAGGTGAAACAGAATGTTTCTATGTTGCAAAATTGAAACTTTGTACCCAACTTTGCAAAACAACTTGCTGCTTCCCCAAATTCCCAGATCCTGGCACATACCACTTTCTGTTTTTGTGATTTTAACTACTCTGGATGCCTCATCTGAGTGGAATCATACAGTATCTGTCTTTTTGTAGCTGACTTATTTCAGTAAGCATAATGTCCTCAAGGTTATACACATTGTAGTAAGTGATGGGATTTCCTTTCTTTTTAAGGCTAATATTCCATCTTATATGTATTGCACCTTTTGTTTTAATCCATTCATCTATCTGTGGACATTTGGGTTGCTATTGTGAGTGGAGCCGTAATGAACAAGGGTGTGCACAAGATCTTTGAGATCTTGCTTTCAGTTTGTATATGTAACCCAGAAATGGAATTGCTAGACATACGGTATTTCTGTTTCATTTTTTGAGGGGCTTGCATGCTGTTTATCATAGGGCTGCACAGATTTCTTACTTCTCCACCTGTTCTTCAATACTTGTTATTTCCTATTTTGAGATAGTGACCATCTTAATGGGCTCAATGAGATTTTTTGATTTGCATTTAATATTTGAGCATCTTTTCATATGTTTTTAGGCCTTTTGCGTATCTTCTTTAGGGAAATGTCTATTCAAGTCCTTTCCCCAGCAATTAATAATGCTTCTTATTTAGGAGAAATGGCTCCGAATTGTCATATTCAAATCATTTTTTTTGTTGTTGTTTTGTTTTACAATGATAACATATTAATAACTCAGTGTTAGATTCATATTTGCACCACTGGTGGTCAATACTAGTGTTACAGAGCATAGGGAATGGAAGATATATTTGTGAAATGACCCAAGAAATTATACAAAATGGAGGTAGAGTGTTCCCTGGATGTTGAGAGAATGGGGAGATGTGAGACGGGAGACTGAAGAAGTCCTCCCTGATGAGGGAAGGAGATGGGCAATGCCCCAGTGGAGGGGGGGTTGCAGATAGCAGAACAGCAGCAGCCAGATTGTCTGGACTTCTTTAGATAGGAATGAAGTGAAGCTGGTGTAAGGGCCACACATGGCCAAATGCATTGGCAATGAGGGCTATGTCAATGTCCTTTGGGTCAACCAGAGGTTTCAGGTTAAAGTTCTATACAGGCCAGGAATAAGCACATCTCTATGTGGGCCAGGCCTGCTCCCACACACATCCATCTTCCTGCTAAGAATGGCCTGAAGGCATCCCTTTCCTTAATGTCACCACTCTCAAACAGAAAGTGGCCAGGGTCCGACAACTCTGGGCTGGGAAATTCTTTGTCATTATGCATCACAATAATCAGAAATGTTGTCCTGCCTGTGGGATGAGGTAGTTTCTGAACTGATATCACAAGTCACTGCATGGAGCAGGGTGGCAAAGATTTGGTCAGTGTCTTTCTGTCTCATGCATTGTAACACCGTATAGGGCATGCTGCTCTGTCCTGCATACAGGGGCTCTGGTGTCTGTTGACCACCTCGTCAGTCTCTTCCTGGACTTCAGCTGTGGCCTCCAGATGCTTCTGCATAAGTAGGACTCCATACCTTAGGGAGCAACTCAGTGTTTCCATTCTAGCTCCAAACACATTAGTATCAGTGGCCATCAAGCTTTCAAAAGTAAATTTAGACTTGATTTTGCTTTTTCTGTTCCATTTGGATCAGGTAACAATCAGTGAAATCCCAAGGATTGTTAGCATCCATAAATTCTTGGTGTTCTTTTACTTTCTCCAAAACATACCGTTTTTAAAAAATATTTTTTAGTTGTAGATGGACACAGTATCTTTATTTATTTTTATGTGGTGCTGAGGATCAAACCAAGTGCCTCACGCATGCAAGGCAAGTGCTCTACCACTGAGCCACAACCCCTGCCCCAAAACATAACTTTTTATATGAACAACATATATAAGCATGGACAGTGACTCCCTGGGAGACAATCAAGGAGAGTAGGGGACATTATCATCTAACTGGATCCATGGGGAGCTCATTTTCCATCCAGTTAAGAAAATTCTGGTCTGTATAATTAAAATGTTTCTGCAAGATAAGGGAGCAGATCATACTGCATGGGGCACAGCTCAGGATAAAAGTAGGATCACAGGTGAGGGCCTTGGCATTTCTCAACTCCTTTATGAGGCAGTGGGATTCGTCTTGAGTGTGCTACTCAGTGTTCCTCTTTTCCATCTGGAAATTTTGCAAGGCCATGAGAGAGAAGCACTGGATTTTTTTTTTTTTTCATCTCTTTCCATTGCTGATAAGGATTCCAAGCTTTATATTATTTTTTTCACCTATTGGGAAATGACTTTTTCCTGAAAACACTTCTCCAGGGTTAACCAGGGCTTCCCTCACTGCGTCATATCCACACAACACCATTGCTGGCTTAATGCCAAAACATAGAGTGATCACAGCACCACAGACTGTTGAAAACTGGTTTCCTTAGCACTTGGGAAGGTATTTTTGTGTGTGGATAGTTGTTCAAATTGCTGTTTCTCTGGGGTCCAATCACTGGAGAGTCTTATTCCACTTTCCCGCTCTACCCTTACCCTTTGTTCATTTTTAAATCACATTAGGTTGTTGTTGTTGAGTTATAGGAGTTCTTTATATATTTGGGATATTAATCCCTTATCAGATGGATGCAAATGTTTTTCATCTTTTTTATTTTTTGTGATTTACAAATATTTTTTCCCATTCCATAAATTGACTTTTCACTCTATTGGAGTGTTAATACATTCCATTGATGCACAGAAGTTTATAAGTTTGATGAGCTCCCATTTGTCTATTTTTCTTTGGTTGCTTGTGTTTTCAGTGCCACATCCAATAAATAATTGCCAAATCTGGTAAAGATTTTCACCTGTTTTCTTCTAGGAGTTTCATAGTTTGGGGTCTTATATTTAGGTCTTATGTTCATTTATAATAAATTTTTGTATATGGAGTAAAGGTAGGATTTCACTTCATTCTTTTGCAAGTTAATATCCAGTTTTCTCAGCACTATTTGTTGAAGAGACTGTCCTTCCCCATGAGTAGTCTTGGCATCCTTGCTGAAGATCATTTAATTGTATATGTGAAATTCATTTCTGGGATCTCTGTTCTTTTCCATTGTTCTATATGTCTTCCATTATGCTAATACATATATATATATATATATATATATATATATATATAT